>NC_051176.1:27317937-27597936 GCF_013339695.2 Rhipicephalus sanguineus | reverse complement strand
TCGGTCCTAAAGAATTGGGTGCTTCCATGCTATGTACATTATAGTGCAGCGTTTTAAAAGGTGTTTACCGTAAGCTCGGCATGCCCCAATCCGAAGCTGCCCCCAAATGCCCCAAATGCATGGCGTTTTAAAGGTGTTTACCGTAAGCTCGGCATGCCCAAATGCCAAAAAAACAAGCGTTCTTTAACAGCAGTGGCACTCATTAGTGCTCATCTTGTCCTTGCACCTGCTTTCTTACATTGTACATATGTAATTTTCAACTGACATTTACATGTAGCCCTGACAGTTCTCAGGTATTCTGTGTCCATTCTCGCTCTGTCCTCTCATTGATCTACTCGTTGTCTTAGGAATAGCTTACAGGCTTTCAAATGATTAGATAATGACTTCTATGGAGGTTTTTTCTGCATTTCCTAATGTTGGTGTTGGACACTAGCTGCCTTAGTCTCTATGTATGCAGAATTAACAAACGTGTTAAGTTATGGCACCTGTAGGGCAGTAACTATATCACTGAAAACAACCTTTTATGTTGATGAACAAGGTTGTTTGGCAACCAGTTCTGGAGACGTAGAATATAAAATACAGCCATCCTACGTACCTGCTGAAATCGCCTCTCCTGCTCCCACTGCTGCTGTTTGACAGTAGTCTGCAATATGACGATATACTGTTCAGTGCTTGCAAAATGACTTGACAAGGCAATGAGGAATCATTATTAGCAAGCATATTTACATTCCATGCAATGTAGATGCTTACCATGTTCGAGCAGGTGGTATTGTGCTAGTATGTCTGTAAAGAGAAAAAATTGAATTACAGATAACTACTCCGACATGTAGGCCAATATATTAAGAGATGAAACGTAAAAATGTATATTGCTGAAGCACAATTTATCTATGCATTACATATTTTGCTCTTGCGTGTATTTAGCAGTTGAATCATTGTGATTAGAATCAATATCATTTGTTATGTATGTGACTTACCTTGCGTCTTGGAATCTTCAAAGAAGTCTACAAAAAAGGAACAGAAAAATTTCAGCCTGGTACACCATGAAAACCATTGGGCAGTGAAAACTGTAAGCCCAAGTGCACGATTATATGCAAAGGTAGACTAAGAGAGCTTTAGTTTCATTTCGATCATCAGTTAGCATTGGCATCATCACACTTCGAGCATCATCATTTCCATTGGTTGGCTGGTAAGTTCAACTTTGTTGTCGGTCCTGAGAGATATAACTAGCGCGCAGTGGGTCCTCTCATTTTGTTCTATTTATTTATTTATTTATTTATTCACATCCCCTTGTGGTCACGTAGGCCTGTGTGATGCCTACTACTGCTATGTCGACAGGCAGCTCGCTGTAAACATAGGCACACGTACACACTCAAGTACACTGCACACATTTTAAGGCGAAAACCTTAGATGCCTCATCAAACGCCAAAAATGACCGTTGTAATCGCCGTCAATACGAAGTGTGATGACGTCATCATGACGTCACAGACTGGCAAACTGCAACATCATCACATGATATTGTCGCTTAGTCAAGTGGGCCTATCCAGAGGCAAGTGAAAAACTATGTGAGGTGCAGAAAGCTTTCGGCTGGCAGGGACGGGATCAGCACAATCGACTGAGAAGGAAAAGGATATGGCTTTCACCTTCGAGTAGTCTAGACGAATGCAATGACTTACCGTGTGACCTTTCTTATATTGTTGTTAGTGAAGGCTACAGTAATATTATCTCATGCAAAATGTATTCACCTGGGTGCACCAAGGACCTGAGCCTGGGCTCATGCACCTTTACAGAGGGACTGCTACCTCGCGTGAGCCTTTGCGGCCACTGCTGGTGAAGCAGTCCCTTGTAAAGTGCTTGGAGCACAGCACTGAGGTTGCATGTACTTGTGGCCTTTGCTTGTCCTGAAGGTCGGGCCTGTTAGCATAATGAGGCCAGCTTCCAACCTGAAACGGCGTGTAAGCAAGTTGATTGTTCTGTTTAACACTTGGTCATGATGTACTTGTCATACTAAAAAAACAAAAAACAAACCTAAGCCCACCATAATTCCTTTTTTTTTTTGCTAGCCTGCAGTAAAAATTCATGAAATGTTGCGTGCTAATGAGTAGACACCTACAAGTTCGTGATACATGCATCAGTAAAGTGCACAAATTCCTGTTGCTTTAAGTTCAATGAAATATTTTTGTGCTATAACCTAACAAGTCTGCCAGATAGATAAAACGCAAAACAAAAACTCCTCGGCCAGTTCAGAGTGCATGTTAATGTGTAATTGTACGTTACTTAGGAAAATATGCAATTAACTCAATGACAAGGTTAATTGCCAGTCCTGACGAGCGTCAATGTCCCAATCTTGCGCAAATCCCGATGTTTGCCACTTTGCCACGGACTGCTCCTTTCGAGCACAGTGCGCGGTGTGTGTCAGATCGGCATGTTTTTGCAACATCGGCTTCACGTCCTAAGTGCACACGTCGAACGAGTATTTGCACAATCGCCGGCCCGCGCTCGCGACGAAATCCGGCGGCCTCCGAGCGGCCGCGTTTTGTCGGTTTTGGTGTCTTGCGGTACGTACGTGGTCACATTCCCGCAACCGACACATAAAACTACGCCTGCTAGGTGACTACGTATACGTTATATCCGCTAGCGAGTACAAAATGCCATGGCGCTGATGCGACGTGTATACTGCCGTTAACCACTTGAAATATGGATGAATCATAATGGCGCAGTGCTGTTGCCTCGCTTAACTTTTCCGGTAATCATGTGAAACAGTGCGAAACACACAACCTGTGCACCGTGGCACTCTGAAGAAATGCTCGGTGCCGTTGTTCCCAGAGCTGCTGCCCACTTCGCGCAGCAGTGGACATGATAATTTCGAGGCATACGCTATACATGCAGCTTGTTGTCACTGATTGTGTCAAAACCGCTTTCGCATTCGGGTCGTCTGCTGCTGTCACTGCTGTCGTCTGCTCCCGCCGCTGGCAACTCCCATTTCGCGAACAAGCATTCATACGTTTTAAATAACTAACACGATGCTTGCGTATACCTTAATGTGAAAGTTATTTATTTTAATGAAGAAACTTTATTTACTTCAAAAAAAGATTGCATTAAAAAGGCTTAGATGGCGTTTCGATTACCGCTGCCGGCGGTGCGCTGTCGTCGTTTCGATGGGGGCGACACTGAAGGCCCGGACGCGAAGCTCCCATCATGCCACGGGCTTGCCATGGCCATCAACAGTGAGAACCGACGGAACAATGGTCGAATCGACGGAACAACGTTGCAGCTGGGCTTTTTCCGCGCAGCCTTTCGAGACGCTACAAGTGTCGCACCCACCTCAACTGTGAGCATTGGAAACACGGTGAGCGAATTTTTATTCTGTGCATGTGGTTAGGGCCATTTTTTGCGCGGGGAGTGCTGACCCCGTTAACAAACTGCGGTTAGGCCTACCGTCACAACTCGCGTACTGCAAGTCATGCAAGTCAAACTTTTGTTCTGGCTTCCTACGCACGTCGCGACCACCTGACAGGCGTGCTTGCGAGAAGACAATCAAGGAGACTAAGCAATTGATTGAAGTTTTTGCGAATTGTTGTAACACACACCGTCTTTGTTCCGAGGGTTCCTTGCTAGACGTACCGAAGCATCATGGTCAAGCGGTCGGAACAGCTCAGAAAGCTTAAATCTCATACGTGAGCTCTGAATAAGAGGACTGCCGCGAATACCTAGCACCCGTATACACCGATGACGGGGAATAATGTACACAGGGGTCCACTGTTAAAGGGAACATCGGAGCGTGTGGCGGCAGCTCGGCGCCACCGCCGGCCAGCGGCTGCAACGAGTTTTCGCGCAGGCGCAATGCGCGCTGTGAGTCGTGCTCTTTCGTCGTCTGCTGCCGCCTGCTTCCTCGCTGCGAATCGTCGCGAGGCCAAGCATTGACGCGACCAAAGAGCACCGGGCACAGTGGTCACTGCGTCTGCGCAAATCTCGTTGTAGCCGCTAGCCACTTGAGATCTGATCACGTTGTGCGTACAGTAGTGACAGTGATGAAGAGCGCGAACGCGAACTCCCATAGTAAGTGCAAACGCATGCAGTCGCCGATGGGTTCACTTCCATAGACATGGGTGTCACTTCCACGCTACAGCATTGTCATAAACCTGTAGAACAAAGGTAGGCGTATAAAATGAGTAAGGAAGAATAGGCATACCAGTGTGGTGCATTACAAGGTCGTAACAAGGCACAGTAACGAACAACCGATAGGATAAGAGAGGCAAAGAGCGCTGATTTGTTGGTGCCTACCCGACCTTTTAACGTCTATGCGCTGTTAATACCTTCGTAATGGATCCTTACCAACTCGGCCAACCTTCATGCGTGGATCCGATTTTATTGTAGAAGTGTCCTTCGACTGTTAAAATTAGCTGTCTAGATCACGACTCGCCCCTTGAGGTGGTCATTCAAATAGGCCATATTGTGCGATGTCTTGATGATTATCCACAAAGCAAGCTTGCAATGTTTTGTTTTCCCGTACCTCACACGTTTATATTCACTGTGCACCTTTATGTTTGTGCAGAACAAGTGGAGGTCATTGTCATTACCATTGGGTTGCATATGATTGGAGCCATGATCAAGGGACTGTAGGTGCATCTGAGAAAAGTTCCTGTTTGGTTGTGTGTGCTTGTGCAACTGAACCTTGTGCAACTTCGGGAATCTTCTGTGGACTGTGCAACACCAAGGCATGTTCTGTAGACTGAAGGTAGCTACCCCATCGTATTTTTGTTTTTATTTTTGGAGATATTTTCACGCTCCTATTGATAGCTTGCATGTGGTTTCATGGATTCAGGTTCTTAACATGCTGTATTCCAACATGATCGCTTTGATGACATCTAAGTAGCATAATTAGGTCACAGTTAACCGACTTCGATGTGATCACAATGCCGTTGGATTGTTCTGGGCCCTGTGCATGCATAAGAAAGAACCTGATGCGGTGTACTGATAACATTAACGTGACATGGCAATTACGGTGAGGTCACTGCAAGTCATGCATTGCTTGTTTTTATTGTGCCTCTGTACAAAATATGTGCGAGGAAACCACGACATTAAATAGGAGATATTTTTTGCCTAAATTTCTGTTTGTCTTATATGTGTATCTATTTGTTGACCCACTGTTAGCATTGAAGATGCCAGTGCATGGTTTATACACAGTGTAGAGTGAAAGCGGTTTTTTTAACTTTCATTTGTCATCTGTATTGCATCACGTAGCATTATCTTGATGTCACTGCAAAGCCGCACTTTTGTGAGACCAGTATTCAGCCCTCTTGTAAAATAACCTGCAAGGGCCTGTTAATATACATAATTTTACGTCACGAAGGATTCCGTTATCGTCTACATAATAAACGTTGCTGTTATTGCATAGCCATACTTTTGTGAGACCACAGTGTTATGCATATAATTTAGTGCGAGATACCTTCACCACGTCTTATTTTTTGTGTTTGTGTTTTAGTCACATATACCGGGTGTCCCGGCTATCATTAGCCAAGGGTTAAAAAATACAATATTAGAGGCAGGTGAGTGAAATCAGTTGCAAATTGCTGACAGCCACGTTGCGCACCACAGATAATTTTCTGTTACGTAATTGAGTAATGTATTAATTAGGATTATTTAATTAAGTTGCTAATATTGGCTTTAGGCAAGAAATGCAACTTGCAAAGTTCGAGAGCGTCTTCAGAAACCCCCACTGCATAATTTGTGATAAAGAAAGTCTCACGTATACAATTTTTTCCAAGCTGCAAAAAGAACCACGTGGTTAAGCCACAGCTGAGAGCAGCATCGCGTGGTTCTTTTTCAGCTTGGAAAAAATCGTATATGTGAGACTTTCTTTATCGCAAATAATGCAATCGGGGTTTCTGAAGACACTCTCGAACTTTGCAAGTCGCATTTCTTGTCTAATCAATATTTAGCAATTTAATTCATTAATCCTAATTAATCAATTACGGAACAGAAAATTGTCTGTGGTGCGCAAGGCGGCTGTCAGCAATTCGGAACTGATTTCACTCACTTGCCTCTAATATTGTATTTTTCAACCCTTGGCTAAAGATAGCTGGGACACCCAGTATATTTGCTGCACCAAGAACATTTTCCTGCTACGGGAAAGGTGTGCCTTAGCGAAGTATCCCAATCGGTTTTCTACATTGTGTATACATTGCTGTATGTTGCATGCCGTAGTTCTACTTTATATAGATTAACTTTTCTGTGTAGTCCTTGCTCTGGATATGCCTACAGATAATGTGTCATTGCTATCAGTCTATATTTATGACATCCAATGAAAGAGCCCATCTGTTTTTTTGCATCATGTGGATTACGGTTTATTGTTGGAAACATGCCATTTCATGTCTGTACAAAATGTGTGTGTATTCGTTGTGCCCGATATTTGTTCAGTTCTATTCTGTTCCTTACGGTTGCAGTATTGTAGTTCAGGTGTAAGCGTAGTCAATTCATTCCAGTAATTTCATTTTGCTTCAGAAAAACATGTTAACATCACTGCTTTAGGTGGACAAGTAAAACAAGTTAAGGGCAGATTACTTAGTAAAGAAACACTAGACTTTATGTTGTGTTAAGTGACTTCAAGGTGAATTTATTATTTCTCTTCTGTGCTACTCTACTGATGCTGAAATTAACATGTACACTTTATCTTGTTATTTTCAATCCTTGTGGGTCCTTATCGACTTTTAGTTAATGTGTTCATATGCTAGGGTCTGCTGTGCCAGGTCTTTTTATGCATACAAGTGATGTGTTTGCAGTATGCTTTTTAATAAAAATGCTGTTGATCTGCTTTATGTGCAAGTTTATGCCTCAGTCAGATCGTCACAAAAAGCTGCACAAGTCTTATTAAAAGGCTTATATGCATTATTTCTGATGACTGTGTACCAATGCAGTCAACATTAAATATGTTGAACTTGCTGGGGGTGCTATGGGTGTTGTTGAATGGGCTGCTGCTGTGGATCTTGTGCCCTGTGCTAATATGTTGTCACTCATCCAACTGTTACCAGTGAGAATGTCCTATATTTGCCTTGGGGTACGTATTAGTGAACGCAACAGCACAGTAAAGCAAGTGAAGAATGGTGCATATAATTGGTGCTCTGATTCTTGAATAGAGTACAACCTCTAAAGCATGGAAAAAGCTGAACTATGACAAGCGATACACCAACAAAACGAACTCATACTTCTCCATTTTCAATGCTTCAGAATCTGTACTCCTAACAACCTATGCCACCATGCTTCACTTTTTTACTGTGCTATTGCGTTCACAAATATGTGCCCTCAAAGCAACTAAAAGACCTTCTTACTGGTAAAGTTTTCATGGGTGACAACATATTACCTCAAGACACAACATCCTCAGCAAGAGCCCATTCAACATATTGAATGTAAGTTGCATTGGTGTGCAGTCATCATAAATGTATGAGAACTGCTTCCACGTGCACCAAATTAGCCAAAATATGCATGATAAAGGCACTGTATATTAACTTGAATAGTCATAACTGTTAATTTAAATATTAGGCTTGTTAATGTAGAACTGAATGATGCATGTAAGTCTTTTATTAATCAAGGTTTCAAAAATTCCGGATTTATCACAGATGTGCGCATTTAAAATCCGACAAGTGTCCCATGGACGTTCATGTTCAAATTATTGAGTCCGGTGGACGTCTGAATATCCGTGAAAGACGTGTCCAGGACGTCCAGTTTAACGCCTTTTGTTTGCGTGGGACGGTTCGTCAGGTATCCGCCGTACATCATTGGGATGTGTACGGATGTCCACTGGACTCACGAACATCCGGCACTGAACATCCTCGGATGTACCGGGGATTGTTTGTGGTCCATTGGGGTGACACTCTGGCTAGAGGGTGCAAGTACAAGGTAAAATCTCTACGGTTAGTGTTTTAATATACAGTATGTACTGGAACTTTAAGCGTGTGATTTCTCTGCACGTATACAGCTTCTGGAGATTAGCCCAGTGAAATAATGCGCTCACTGACTGTGCCATGTGGTAGTATGAATAAATAAATCTGGCTGCCACTTGTTGCATCTGTTCTAGCGCATTAGCTAGCTTTTGACTGTGTGGATCCCAGATTATACTAGCATACTCTAGAGTTTGCCGCACTCCTATTTTATAAGCTGTCAGCTTTGTTTCAGGTGTGGCATCTCTTAACTTTTCACCTTAGAACACCCAGCTTACATTCAGAAAAAGCACAAATATTTTTAATATGCCTGTTCCAGGTTAGATTCTTAGTAATGGTAACACCCAGATATTTTATCTGACTTGATCATTCAACTTCCTTATTTTTTATTTTATACGTAAACGGCAGCGGGCCTTTCTTATTTGATGTCGACCAACAGGTAGTCTTGTTGAAACTGATTCTCATGTTCCATTTTTCATACCATTCGTCAACAGCACACAAAGCATCATTGAGCAAGACGTGGTTAGCAACACTTTTTACTCGAGTGAATATATCACAGAGTCATCAGCAATCAGTCTCACGTCAACAGAAGAGTAAGCAGGAGTGGGTACATAAAATTGAATGGCAATATCACAAACGAAATATATATTAAAAAATACAAGGCAAAAAAATAAAAAAAAACTCTCAACATCAATGAGGAACATAATATATAGCAGCATTTTAAAAATCAAGAGGAAGGTTACTGACAAGATGGGTGAACGATTGTGTTGTGTCAGCATTAACCACTTCCGGTAACTTGTTCCACAATGAAAGAGCATGATGAAATAATGAATACTGATGCACGTTGAGGTGATCAATGGTCGCCTAACTCTCTTGTTGTGATGAGTACGATCAAAGCGCATGGACGGGGCGATTATGTAATGTTCGGGTGGTATTTTTAAGTGACCGTGGTATAGTTGATAAATGAATTTTAATCGGGAGACTATTCTACGATGGAATATATGCATTATAGAATCATCAAATTGCATCATGACTCTGATGCAATACACACACACACACACACACACACACGCACACGCACGCACACACACACACACACACACACACACTCGCACACGCCAACACGCACGCACGCACACAACACACACACGCACACACACACACACACTCGCACACGCACACACACACACACGCACGCACACACACACACACGCACACACACACACAGCGGTGATCCTCTGCATATAAATTGAGGTCGATTGAACAGATCAGCTGTGAGCTATTAAAAGGACACCAGGTAAGAAAATGTTTTTGATGCAATGCTACAACCATGTCGAAAACTGTCTCTATGCAGTTAATTCAAGCATAAGATATCTGTATAAGCTAAGATTTTTTATTGCTACAGTTATACCACACAAGGCAAATCGATAGCATTCAATAGGAGCCAGGCCTCTCCCAAGCATTTCAATTAATTTTGATAATATGCTATGATAAGTCAGTTCTGAGCAGTAAACGTACAGATGGTTCTGCATTGAATCCCTTCCCATGCCCTAATGTCAGCCGCCACTGCTCCTTCGTGTAGCTGCAAGTAATTCACACTACAAAATCTTCATGTAAGCAAAATAAAGCGATAACTTCGAAAACAATATTATAAGTGCATACCATATTCACTCGAATGTAATGCGAGTTTTTTTCAAGATTTTTGCTACCTAAAGTAGACCCTCGCATTACAATTGAATAGCAAATACACACGAAACACCTATTTTTTCTTCCTAGGTTCAATTAAAAGTCACCCCTCGTGTTGCAATTGCAGTTGCGTTACAATCTAGCATTAGTACATATATATGTCCTTCATTCCCTTCAAACCTTCATCCTTCAAACAAAACCATTTTAAAAAGGTTGCTTGATGTCAATATTATTTGCTTCTGTGATTGGCTGGCAGAGTAACACCGACCCGAGCAGACCATCTGCCTTGTTGTCAAGTGCTATTTCTTTAACTTAAGCAACATAGCTATAATGTTGAGCCTGCATGCTCCATTCCACTACATCATTCGGCATACAAAGCGGCAGGGGTATTGGCTCATTTCCTTGACTTCCTCGAGTTTCAGTTTTACATTCTCCAATGTCAGAATTAAGTGGGTCTGTAACTATGCCATTTGTTATTATATGCAATGGACACATGATTTGTGAAAATGATTATGCTTACTTTAATGTGCTTGCGTGCACATGTCACTACAACAGAAGTATGCAATGGTGCCGAGCAGTTTTCTGTTCCTTGCTACAATTGTGCTGTACGCAGAGGAAGTGCGCCCTTTTGGCATTTGTAAATGACACTACATCTTTTATCATGTATTCAAGCAAGGATCTGGAAGCTGTCTGGCCATAAGTATGTAGTAGTCATAAAAAGTTTTATCATATACCATGCGTCATTTCTCACCCTCCACAACACCTATATTCTTCAATTAGCTGTACGATAGTATTAAACCTTGTTCAAATGTGATTTTTTGCGTAACCCATCCTACTCCTGGGTGATTTCAATCTTCCAAACATAACCTGGAACGATCATCCTCCTTTGCTATCTCTTTTCAGTCAGAAGCTGAGGAGTAAGACTAGTGCTGAGTTTTTTTCATTACCACAGATAGTAACACAAGCGACACGTGTACCATCTGATGTTGCATGTATACACCCGGCCTTGGCCTTGTTTTGACATTCTACCACGATACATGGTTGGAGATTATGTACCTACCTACTATAAGTGAGACGGCATATCTCCATTTTCATTCATTTATTCATCTAATTATTCAGGATACCTCAAAGGTTCTGACATGGGACATTGCATATGGGGTGGGCGGACAGAAAAAAATGGCCTGTCATGTTAGATTTCGTAACTTCAAAAATAGCTTTGAAACGAGAAATATACTAGTGATTAGGGCATTGTCAAAAAGGAGGGCATGACGTTGTCAGGCAGCAGGAATAATTTATGAACATTGATAAGTAGTAGAATGGGAACATGGCAGATACACAGCATTTTGATGCATGTGGTGAGAGAAACGATGCGCTGGAATGGTGAGTTAGTCTCCGAGGGCAGTGAATAAGAAAATATTAAGAAAATTTTGTCGAGCACTATTGCGGCGAGAGACCTGTGAGAGAACACACAACCTAGTTTTTAGAGCAGAAACACTTCAGTGGTAGGAACACAGTCTAAAAGATTAAATCTGGGAAATATATTCTGGACCGATTCTAGAGAATTAATTACGCTAATTTGATGGTTGTCATAAATAGTACAGGCATATTCTACTTTACATCGAATTAAGGTTTTATATGCAGCTCGTCTGACTGCAGGTGGAACTGAAGACAACTTTCCGCATAGATTACCAAGTAACCATTTGCAAGAATTCCTTAACTCATTCATATGATGGTTCCAGGACAAGTCACTACATACATGCACTCCTAGATACTTAAAGGGACCGACAACTGATTTTTCTCGACCCATTTGTTTACGGTGCGACAGAAAGATCACCCTTCGCAGTGTTTGTAGCTGCAGTAGTTAATCCCAAAAGCACGTGGTTATTTTACAAGCAGTATTTTTCGATCTGAAAGGCTATAAACACCACGTAGCTTTCCTCCAGCAACGCTGAGAATTAATAGCTATGCCGCCAGCCCTTGTCGCGATTTGTGAAAGCTATCGCTGTTCTGCTTTCGCAGGAGTTCCTGTAACTATGTTTAACCGCCTTTATTTATAGCTTTTCAACTATACTCGGCGACAACTTTTCTTGGCACCGCTGTGGAAGCTACAGAGCCAAAGTGCCTGCATGCGCGCGCGCCAAGAAATAGTACCTATATTTATTTTCTAATTCGAAAAGTTACCTGGCTCGAATAAATAAAGATTTCTTCATTATAAAAAGAGAGCGAGTATGGGAAGCCATTCGTGAAAAAATGTTATTGTAAACTTCAAGTTTGTTTCTGTCTTTATTTTTGGACAGCACCACGTTTTCCTCACGCCTGCTCTCTCAGAGTCTCAGGAAACATGGCGTCCGCGATGCCGCCTGAACCGTGTGCGGCCGCAAACTCACCGTTTCGTTCTCCGAAGAAGCTGTACTCTAAATGTGACAGAAAGTGAGTTATCACACCAGACCACGCAAGTTATCTGCAATGTCATCGCTGGAGTGAGGTGCCGTCAGCGTGACTTGTCTGCAAATGCAGTGTGCCGGACTGCCGCCGAGCTCACCGGAATGAGTGAGCGAACAGTTAAGCGTATCAAAGCTGAAGCTCTGCGGGCCCCTCTTGCCTCCCCGAAGCGCAAGAAATTGAATTTCTTGGGCCAAACTGAGAAGCGCATCACCGGCAAGACGCGGCTGCTGCGCTATTACACGTTTGCGTTGGCAGCATTGCGGCGCAAAGCGCACAGCTACTTCATGCGCAATTGAAATACCTACGGCCGAAAAACTACGCTATGTGAAGGTGTGTGACTAGCGAAGCTTCATAAAATAATCTGCGTCAGTCTCTTTTTAATTAGCTCTCTTTAAGTCTAAACCAAATTCAGCGGCATCATTGTACTTGCATTCCGTATTTATTCGAATACAATGCGAGCTTTTTCTCCAAATTTTTGCTACTAAGGCGCCCCTCGCGTTACAATCGTGATCGCGTTACAATCGAGCAACACGTATCAGGCTGCGGTGTGCGCTTGGTGGAGTTCCATCATATTCCCATGTGTCTTATTTTGTTGTCTCGGGCTTCATCCGCAAAAGACTGTTTGGAATCTTCCGCGCAGACCGCGATGCGATGTTCCAGAAGCGTCACGATGCTCTTGATCTTCCATTAAGATTGCGCGCGGTATGCGAAGTCGAGAGATTACGTGGACACCAGCGTAACGCTGGAACATTCGCTAGAACATGTATAAAGCCGACATGCTTACCCTGTCAAAATTATTGACAGCACGACGCTCGACTGACTCGTTTCCCGCCCACAAGTTCGGCCAAATAAAGAATTTCATCTTCGCAACGCCCACTGCTGCCTTCGTCAAACAGACAACCCCTGTGATAATATACAGTACAGCAGGTAGATGCATCTACGCACAACTGATGTTCCCTTCTGCATGCAGACGTGGTGCTAAACGCTCCAGCGATGCGAGCAAGCGAAACCGAAACTGGAACTGAAATATCGGCTGCAAGATGGCGAACTACTTGCGTAGTAACACAAATGTGCGGATTCCCCGCCTCGTAGCCTTCGCTCCAATGCCAAGATAAGTTGTCGCCAAGTATAGTTTTGAAAATACAAGCTGTTGCAGTGATATGATGTGGCATTATACACCTTCCCGGTATTTGTACCGCGTTGTGCGCATGCGTCCAAGGTTGCCTGCGCCTGTGTCAGGGTGGCGTGTCCCGGCGTCGTTATTCTCTCGATGCACGAGCCAAGCCAAGTCAACGAAAACGTCACTACGCAGATGCGCGGCCGCGCCGAATAGCAGCGCGCATTTCTGAGACGAAGTGTAGGTAGCAAAACTATGTCGCTCCAAAATCTTAGCGACCTGTAAACTGTGTGCACGGTTGCATGAGCACGCTGAAAAGTTACTCAGGACGCGCTTACGAGCATGGGATCATTACGTCACGCGAAGGCAGCGCCACTTTAATGCATACTACTAACGCAGGCCTATATGTACATTTTATGGAGCAATACCTTTTAATACAAAAAAACGAACAATATTTCAATATTGACAAAAAAATCGTCGACCGCGTACAGCAATCAACGGTCACGTGGCCGGGTTCATCGGATCGTTCATGTTTTTTGCCGCCAGAGACGCCACAGGTCATCTTTCGCGACTTTCAATTAAGAAATAAAAATATAATCCATCTCTCACGAAAAAAAGGGTTGGTTTGAGTCAATGCGACGGACAATCTTTCCATCAGCGGAGTCATTTCATGTTCTGGGCAGTTGTCGGTCCCTTTAAATGCCTTGCAGTGAGCCAAAATGTAGTTCTTTGTTGGTAGTAGGAAGGCACCATGTAATTACGACCGCTATGAAAGATGCGTGGGAGCACCTACCCACACTGATGAACCTGCACGATTTGCTGCACCATGCCTGGATTAGGAGGAGGTCTTGCTGGAGAGTAGAACAGTCTTATGAGTTTTGTTATTGGTTGGTGCAAAACACGATCATCTGCAAAAAGGCATATATGGGACTACACGTTAAAAGGGTGGTGCCATCAAATTTCGAGGCTATAACAAGCCTGTTGTGGGTTTCCTCTGTATGCAAGGATACTCCACACGAAGGGTTGGACACAGCAAACGTTTAGAATATATTTTAATTCACTTCTAAAGTGTACCTAAATGCCCATTCTCCCGATCGAAACACATCGCTAGCGTGCCAACTCTGACGTAGATCTATAGGAGGGGCAACGAAAGTTGTAGTGACGTCACACCAGATCTGCTGTAGTGACGTGAGTGACCTCCGGACCTCCGCCACCTCCGCAACGTACGTACCGGCTGTAGTGAACTAGAATATATTCTAGTTCACTATAGTACCGGCAAAGCATCGGTTGCTACATCACTCGCCGAGTTTCGATCGCTTCATGGCTGAGTGCGTCACAGCATTGTGTGGTCACGTGACCAAGCCCCCTACATTTCTACGTCACTGCCCAACCTCGGCGCCAAGAAACCGAAACCGAAAGTTGTCCGCATCAAAAGGCGATAATAAATTATTTAGCGAGAATACATGAATCTTGGTGCATGCATCATGCTTCCTGGAGCTATAGGAAACGCTTGCAGCAAAGAACGCCCAAGCCACAAATTCGGTGGCACCACCCCATTAAGTGGAAGGTCTTTAATATGTGTGTGAAATAGGAGCAGCCCAAGGACAGAGCACTGGGCTGCTTCTCAACTATTTCAACCTCCAGAGCAGACAAACTGAAGAAAGCGCACATATTTATAAAAACGTAAACTTTACTGCCATATACAGCAAGCTAAGTGCATTTTCTACATTGAATTTTAAAATTTTTTTCACCATCTGAATTGAAACATGTTCGCCACGGACGTTCCAGAACTAACGAAAAATTACATTCAATCTTGTACAAGACATTATACAATAGCATGTATACAAAGACTGCAGTTCCAAATGTAGCTGCAAAACTCTTGCAGATTGACAATCAACAAATACACTGGAATCGAGCTTGTTTGGTTGGTAGGAAGGCACTGTAATACAACAGAAGTGATGCTTCAAAGTTGTAAGTAATGGCCACTTGTGGTTACAAAGTGAGTGCAGTTTGATAGTAAGCATCAAATGCAGTAAAGGATATTAGTGCCGAGGTCTAGATGACTTACTGTTAAAGTAAATGTTTATGACAGACCTTATCAAATGCGTTAGCAAATTCTAAAACAATTGAATCTGTTAATGATGATTGCATCGAGAGAAAGATGTAATTTATGAGTAAATATTACAAAAATTAAGCTGAGTTTAACTTTGATGTGTATTTTAAAATCCATACTGTGTAGTGTAGTGTGCACTGTAGGGCAATGTAGAC
Organism: Rhipicephalus sanguineus; assembly: GCF_013339695.2. NCBI lineage: Eukaryota > Metazoa > Arthropoda > Arachnida > Ixodida > Ixodidae > Rhipicephalus > Rhipicephalus sanguineus. The sequence continues at coordinate 27,582,486 of NC_051176.1, read as the reverse complement.
CTATTCATTGATTGCTGAAAAAGCTTTGTTAGAATATTAGAAGGGCACTGGTATTTTCTTCGTAATTTTGAGAACCAGGATGTGAGTGTTTTGTTGCAGCAAATAAATTAGTTTTGCGACGCTAGCCACATGAACAATCACTGGAGTGACGATGACATAATCATTCTGGCAAGTAGGACATAGGCAATCATTGCAGGAGAACGAAAGTTTTTTCACAAAATGTGTGATATTAAGAGGGTCAGTGCATTCTTCATTAAGCACAAGGATAGATAGCAATGGGTTTTCCAGAATTATATGTTCATCGCGAACGGGTTGATCATAGCCCAAATTTTTTTAACATTAGACATTATAAGGAAACGTAGATTTAGAGTTCTTTAGTCACAGTACATATGCGCCAAATGCAGACTTATAAGCAGTTGAAAAGTGCTTTGTGGAGCGATAGAGGCATTTTTTACAGTTATATAGCCACTTCTGATGGGCACTGTACCTAGGAGCATCATAATTTGAGATAATGAAGTAAGACTGAACGTAATTGTTCTTAGTTCTCTAACTTCAGTGGAGAGCATGTCTCAATTCTGCTGGTGCAAACAATTTTTAAAATTCAGTGTAGAAAAATGCAGTTAGCTTGCTATATATGGCAGTAAAGTGCCTTTTTGCAGATTGTGTTTTGCACCAACCAATAACAAAATTCATAAGACTGCTCTACTCTCCAGCAATATCTCCTCCTAATCCAGGTAAGGCATTAGCGGCCTTAAGAGGCATAGGATGGCTGTCAGGTGCAATTATAAATGCAGGGCAATTTATTATTTCTCATCAGTTTCCTGGTCCGTGCAACTTTCAAAATGTTCTTCTTGGGGAGAGCTTGAAATTCAAGAAGCAAGTCAAATTTAATGAAATTCTGCATATTCTTGGGCATTGGGTCACGGTGACAAATTATGGAACCCCCGACAACAGTGTTTTTTGTATGATTAATTAGACCAGGACATTATGCCGACTGTAGCAACTCAAGTAATGAACATTATGCATCTTGCTTCAAACTCTTTTACCATTCACGCTAAAGCAGTACAGCATCAAGAGAACTTATACGACTGTGGTGTTTTTGCCATTGCTAATGCATTCACTGTTGCATCTGGCATCGACCCATGTACCATTGCTTTTGACAAGACCGTAATGCGCGGTCATTTAATATCATGCCTTGCAAAGAATGAAATGGTGCAATTCCCTATTACTACTATGTGAGTGCCCAGGGTATAAAAAAAATCAAGTTCCTTTTTTGTTCAAAAACAATTTTCTGGTTATGCTGTTTAAACCACTTAGGAATCAGCTTTGAAAGTCTACAGTCCTACAGCCATTGATTTTAGGCCTTTCTATGAATACCAACCCTAGGTTATTAATACTCTGCGATCGTCCTAAGCATCGCTCTTCGGCATTAAACCATTTCCTTGGATGTTCTTTGATAGTGAAAAGGCACTGCAGATGTACCCTCTTCAGTTAATTAACTGCTCGTGGATAATCTTTTAGGAGCGAAGCTCCTTTGGGTGTGGGTCTGTCCCTCCTCTGTAGTATGTAGTAGTAGTAGGTAGCCACCTCTAGTTCTTGGAGTTTTCACTAGATGGCGCTGTTGTAGCCACCTCTAGTTCTCAGAAATATTCCTAGATGGCGCGGAGGCGCTCGCTTCGTTGCAGATGCGTGCTCTAGTCCCCCCCCCCCCCTCTCGCCTCGCGACGCCGACGCTCCGCGCTCGCTTCGTTGCAGATGCGTGCTCTAGTCCCCTTGAGGCCGACGCAGGCAGCGTCTGTTAGCGAGTTTCTTGATTGAAAAAACCGACTGCTCGCGCTGCACAACTGTTCACTGACCACCCCGTATATATAGGCACTGGATTTTGACCTTCAAGGTAGTGCCTGTGTGAGATTTCTCCTGTGCATGATTAAACAATAAAATTCACAGCGTACATGTAAATTAAAGTGAGCTGCAAGTCGCCATGACTCTCATCGACCCTTTAGTATAAACGCGCCCGATCTCTCGTCGTTGACGATGTACTGGGCAGAATTCACGGAAGATTCACATATGGCGCGTGTCATTGGTGGTGGAAGGCAATCGTTCGATTTAGTGCGGCGACGTACGCTAGGGGGACCGTTGTAATGAAGGGACCACGTAAACCAACAGTACAATAAAAGGTTGATGTTTAATATATACACGGTCTTTCTCACGTGTTAACTTGATCATATACTGGTCGAATTACTCGGAGTATTCACGGTTTATCGATGATTTTCTGCGGAGCTTCGCCCCACTCATCATCATTCACCCCGTGGATATGCTGTGGATTTTTTGAAGCAACTATTAAATTGGTAAGTACATTATCACTGAGAGGTTGCTGCGGTCAAGGAATGTTCCAAGTTTGCTGCTTGTGTGCTGTATTAAAAGTTCTTTATGAATGAAATGCAGTTGTATCTGAGAGTGTCTGCACAAGGCAAACTTTTAAATATTGAGCAAAAAACAGCGTGCAGACGGACGGGACGAAGAAAGGGATACACAGAACAAGCGCTGACTCTCAACTGTGGTTTATTAGGCATATGCAGATTATTTATACACAAATGATAAGCATCAAGAACATGCGCAGAGGAGCTGGCAAGGGACCATAACAAGGAAAAAATAGAAAAGGCTTTTATACCGCGAAGAGACTGCGCAGAAGCGACAAAAGATCAAACAAAACTTCGGCTGATTAAGTTTACTTCGTTTTCGTGTAAAGAAACCGATGTTTGGCTGACGCAGGACTCTCCTTTTTTAATGTAGAAAGCTTCCACAAGTTCCCGTGTCGTTTGATCACTGTGTCTAAAGAGAACTGTCGTGGCACTGAACAATGGCTTGCACCCACACGTGTTGCAGTGCGAAGGCAGGTTGGCATACGTGCATGTCTTGAAGGTTCCGGAATGTTCTTTTAGCCGTACATAGAGGCCGCGCCCCGTTTGCCTGATGTACACTTTTTTTACAGGTTAAGGGTATTTTGTACACTACTCCTTGTGCACAAGGCATTGCTGCGTCCCTGTGCTTCACACCGCATTTAATTTGGCTAGACTTCATTTTATCATGCTTTTTGTTCACCAGTGGGCAAATTTTCCTAACTTATTTTTGGCTGAAAATTGTACCTGAACATCGTAACGCGACGCCACATTTTTTAACCCATGTGCCATTTTGTGCTTGCAGGGCATGCAGGCACATTTTTTGGCCACTCTTTTTTTACACATTTTTGTCCCTTCTTAATTTGACGCACTAGTCCTTCGCAGACGGAAGTGATTACAGGAGTCGGGAACCCGGCTGCCTGAAGGCGACCCACCTGATCAGAAAAGCTTTTTCCCCCTGGTGTCTACACGACTTCCTAATCGCGGCCCCGAGGCTCGACGTAGCGATGCCCTTCTTCACTATTTTAGAATGCCCCGACTTATAATTAAGGAGTGGTTTTACAGATCTGGGGTTGTACGCCCAACAAGGGCGATTGTTAGAAAAGGTTATCTTTAGGTCTAGAAACTGTATTGCGTTTTGTGAAGGTTTCTCGCTGGTGAACTCAAGCCCCATTCCAGCGTTTCGAAAGAGCTCCAGAATCTAATTCACATTCAGGGACGCTTCATATTTGGACATTACAATTAGGCAGTCATCCACGTATCGGGCGACACGAACAACTTTCCCTTCAAGCTTCTTGGCTAGGCTTAAGTCTACTTTTCCTAGGAAAATATCGCGCAGTACCGGTGCCACCCTGGACCCCATGCATACCCCGGCTTTTTGGACCGTCGTTTTTCCTTCCCACACAATGAAGCTCGATTTCAAATAAAACATCAGTAACTCTAAAAACGTCTCTCCGTTCAAACCACATTCATTTTGGAATTTTTGTTCATCGTTGTTTTCTGTAATGCATTTCTTCACGCAATTCATTAGCTCCCGCTGATTATGTATCACCAACCAGCCCAACTTTCAGTCCTGCTGCATTTTAAATATTGTACTATTCTTCCTACTTTCATTGTTGTGTACATGAGATAGCTATTAATACCGTAACTTTTCATACAGGTCTACAACATAAAATGAAAAATGTCAGTAATAAAATCAGATTCCTCAATTTATATTAAAGCTGAATGAGTATAGCACTCTAGTGCTGTATAACACGAGGTCGCAGGTTAGGTCCGCAGGTTCGGTACCGGCCGGCGGCAAGTTATCTTTTCGTCCACTTTACTTTCTTCACATTTATATTCCAATTATTGCAAATAACATCTTCTATACTTTCCTTGGCATTATTTTCTGTTAGTTCTCATTAACATTGTGTCTAACGAAACAACAGTATTTCAAATGCTTTTCTTGAAGTGTTGGGGCTGTTCCTTAAGCTAAAATATTAAAACTTTTGTGGATGCGCGCTGCTCAAAGTAAGAAATCTAAACAGTACTTAAAGCTTGATGTTTGAAGATTCAATGGTGTATCTAGACCTGTGCGCTGCTGCGCCACACCACCGCTGAAATCCCAAGAATCAGGGCCGTAGCCAGAGGGAGGGCCCTTGAGGCCAGCCCCCCCCCCCCCCTGAAATTTTGGTGAAGTAGGTGTTTTTCAAAAAAATAAATAATGAAAACTTGTTTTTCTCAAATAGTCGCCAAGGTTTTCAGCAAGTGCCCCCCTCCCCCCGAAAAAAATTCCTGGCTATGGGCCTGCCAAGAATGATAACATGGCAGATTGCCAACATGGCTTCAGAAAAGGCTATTCCACTACGACACAACTGTTAACTGTAATTCATTCATTTGCGAAAACTTTAGATAATAATGGTCAAGTTGACGCCCTTTTTTTAGATTTCAGTAAGGCATTCGACAGAGTAGTTCATTATAAACTCATTCAGAAGCTTAGAGATTACAATCTTCCAAACATTATAGTTTCTTGGATAGCGGCCTATCTTTCGGATCGTGTACAGTTTTGTCGCTATGAAGGTAACAACTCGAGCTGTCTTCCAGTGACATCCGGTGTACCCCAGGGCAGCGTCCTGGGTCCATTGTTGTTTTTACTTTATATAAATGACATTGTCACCGTTGTTACACCAGGTACACAGATAAGATTGTTTGCGGACGATTGTGTTTTATTCCGGGAAATATATACAATGCATGACCAGACAGATCTTGAAATAAGTTTACAGAACATACAATTATGGTGTGACAGGTCAGGCATGGCTTTAAACAAGGATAAAACAGTAAGTCTTCGCATATCACGCAAGAAAAGCCCATTAAAATATACCTACACATTGGCCGCTTCACCCCTAAGGGAAGTTGAAAATTACAAATATCTAGGTGTAACATTCACCAACAATTTATCATGGAACACACATATTAGCAATATTTGTTCCTCCGCTTTCCGTAAACTATGTTTCCTAAAACACAAACTTAGAAATTCGCCTGCCAGCATTAAATTACTTAGTTACATGACATTCATTAGACCCAAATTAGAGTATGCTTGTATTACATGGGATCCATACACTAAACACAACATTAAAATTATGGAGAGAATCCAGAGAAAAGCTGTTCGCTTTATTTACTCTAAGTTTAAGCACACCGACTCCCCCACACAGCTCATGATAGAAAATGACATTCCGCCTCCTCGAAACACGCCGGCAGATGCTTCGCCTCAACTTTTTACAATCATTAATTAGTCATGAATTATCCATAGAACCCGAGTTATATGTGTCCCCCCTGTCCACGAGGCGTACACGTCATGATCACACACATGCATTAACCCCTCATATCGCTAGGACAGATACTTACAAATATTCCTTCTTCCCTAGAACAGTGTCGGAGTGGAACTCCACGAATAAACCTTCCTAAATCAGCTTGTTACCCATGTCTTATGTTGTGTTTGAAAATGTGTATATTCTTTGTATCACCGTATTCATGTTTTGGCATTATGTTGCCTTTCTTGTACGCATATTAGGGTCATTTCTGCGTTATGTTTGAGGTTTTATATATTGTTTGAACTAACTGTATTGATATTTTTCTAATGTACTTCCTGTTTGGATGCAAAATGAGTGCCCTTCCTGCAAGGACCGAATTGTGGTCTGCAGTATTTTATTAATAAATAAAATAATAACAATGATGACATGAAATAATTGCGGTGCGCTGCCGTTTGTCTTTTCTTTCAATGCGAGCGGGGTATCCAACCCTGCGGCATCCTCCAGCATTAAATGGCAACATATCTCAACTCGCTGGATAGTATACGTACCTATTCTTGGAGTCTTGGACCTATTACACTACGCATAGATAAATCAAATAAATAAGTAAATATATCAATGCACTTGTACTCTTTGTTCCTTTAATTTTTACTCGTGTAAATCGATAAATAATACAGAAGTAGATGATAAACAAGGTGCTGGATTATTTATTTTTTCCAACGGACAAACTCACAGCGGAGACGATGCAGCTCTCCATCAAAAACGCAAACCTGCTTCCACGATTTTGCGTATTTGTTTATTGTGGTAGCAGTTACATGAACACTCTCGATGGGTTTTTGCCGTGGGCGTTGCTGTCATGTTCTGTATGAAGTCCAAATCGATAACATCGCTGTGAGCATCATATGTTCTACTCATGAGTAAAAGCTAGTGAGCGCTGGCGACAACGCAGCTAAAGCAGAGGTGAGAGGAGCTGGCCACTTCTATCGCACAGAGGTATAGCATGCGATAACATATTACCTCGCGTGCGAGGCCTGCCGTGATTGCTCTTCAAGCAGAGAGAAAACACCCTGTCTGTTTTCTGTTGTTTTCTAAATGCAAGGGACTACTTTCTCCAATCTCTGTAATCTATAATCTCACTCCCTCTCTTCCACGCCACGACACCGCCGATACGGTGAACTTCGCGCTGTTTACGCGCCGCTGCTGTTGGTGGAAACACCGGCGCACTGCCTTCGGTGCTTTCTGGCCGGCACACAGGTCTGGTGCATCCACGAATGTGCATCGCTCTTACTCATGCTCCTCTTTAAAATTACCGCAGAGTTAATTATTTATTCTCATAAATGGAGCTGATAATTTCTGCCATATCTAACTTGCATGCTACCATAAAAAGAACTACAGCTACTGAATTTTAAGATTACATTTCTTATTTCTACAGAGTAGTATGTGTCCTTGTCACTCGCCCCCAGAGGACAGTTGTGAGTGAAAACGTTGAAGTGCCACAGTATTAGAATTAACTCATATGTATTGCATACCATTGTCACATATGTGTCCATTCAAGCCACAAGCTATCAGTCAAGTTCTTGATTACTATTCACTCTCTTTCACCAGCTCACAAAGGCATATGCGTATTTCAAAGACCATTGATCTCAATGATTACCGAAAGTGGTTGTGCTGCTGTGACATCAGGCATGAAGTGCTTTCTAAAACTTCTTTTCCAACTTTTGCCAAGCTAAAAGCTACATGACATATTTAAGCAAAATTAGTGTCTTGTTAAAATTAAAATTTTATGTTAATGATATAGTCATGACAGTTTAGGTCATAAATAAAATTAAGAAGCGTGAAGGACATGCAAGTGAGGCTATCATCCAAAAGACATATACACAAAAAACCTTTTAGGACATAGTTGTGGAATCGCCTTTTTATTTATTTATACCGAATTCAGGTGACTTAATTGTGGATTGACAGCTTACCTATGAAAAGTCATCAGAGGCACTGATGTTGCAGTCAACATTTGCAGTGATGTACAGTAACTTGCCTTTGTCTTTTGAACTGAAAAAAATATATATATATTGGCCTTTCTCGTGTGCTTCTGCCCCGCAAAAAAATTTAAAATTACATTCTTTGATCTGTGCTATTCAGCAAGACAACTTTCTGCAGGCCTAATTTATTCAGAAAATAATGTAAACCACTATACTAAATGCATCTTGCTTATGAAAACTAAGGGGCTGCAGAAAAAGTGAATCGGTTTTGGTGCCTATTGGCCCAATGAACTGTGTAAATAATGCAGGCCATAAAATTATCATTATTTTGGTAATTTAGTGACAAAAAGCATCCAGTTAAGCATGTCACAACTTTTTTAGATGTTCTAAGTATAAAAATGTCTTAGAGCACTTAAAGGGACCCTAACTGCAAACATTAGGGCGACATGAACTGTTAATATACCATTCCAGAAATGGTGCAGTGTTTGTTTCGTGCTAAGAAAATGCCTAGTTCGAACAAAAATTATATTTAGTGGTCAGCATGCCACTACATATATTCAAACCACCCATGCCAACTAGGTCCTGTTGAGATTTTCTCCCTTTACTGGCTGACAGGCCAGCTCGCGGCATGAAATCCAGAAGCAGGCGAGGGAGAGGGAAGGTTTAGCTGTTTTTGTGAGCAGAAACCACTGTTAGCAGCTGCGGAGAAACTTCTATGACACGGTAGGTGCAGTTGATTTGAGGGAGCCGGTCACTGACCGTCACTTTTTTGGTTATTGAAGCTATAGTCATGGATCTCGTCGGTTCTTACTTCAAAGAATGAAATAGAAAGAAGCAAGCAGCATTTTATTCCAGATTTCAATGCACTGAAATGACATTTTTTTAGTATTGGCAGTTTGAGTATCAGTGACTTTTTTTGGTACTCGACTATGTCGCTACACATAGTCGAGAATATCTCGCTGGTGGTGCAAGCCTTCTCGTACATTTACTTAATTTCTTGGTGAACAAAGGCCCGGTGTAGATAATACTGACGTTTAGGCGTTCGTAAGCTTTCACCGATCATTTGAACAAAAAGAAAGTTGTTGGCCTTTAGTGTCGCTTTAAGCAAAAGAAGTTCTGTTTCTTTGTGACTGAGTGCCTGAGTTTACTTGCTAAGTTGTACAATGTAGAAGCACATACTTTAGTAAAATGAAAGGTAATGCAGGCAGCTGACCATAATTTACATTGCTGTTCCCAGCTGTAGATAAATTTTAGAATTACCATGTTAAGTTTTCTAATTGTATCACTCTTTTTATACAAACATCACAGTTTACACATTATTAATGATCAGTAGATTTCCTAAAGATCAACATCGTTCCTAGTAAAAGTCCTAATGTTTGCTATGACAAAGTTGAATTCCATTAGCCCGGCTACATTTTGATGCAGCTGTTTAGCATGGCCTGTATTAGTTTCATACTGCTCAAGTCTCTCGACGGAGCCTGACCGCTAGAGAGCGCGTTCTCAGGTGGCGGATTGAGAAACGTTCCATGATGTGAAGCTGCCCGTAGCTGCTTCATTTTATGGTACAGGCATTTATGCCCGCGGACCAACAGGCATATTATCGTGGTTCATTGTAGTAACAACCATATTTTTGCTGCTGTTTGCGGCCATTGCTTTATACACATCACCTGAATTTTAGTCATTGCTCATACTTTGACATTGTGATGGGTGAGTGACATCAGTGCGGTGTCCATGCTGCTGGCCACCAGCCATGAGAACATAACAAGGGCCTGCCGCCAACCACCATGTCCTGGTCCTGAACCACCCATGGGAGGCTGACTTAGCCGTCCAGGTTGTCGAGCGGGTTCTTGCTACTGGCCACCAGCCTCGAGACCGTAACGAGGGCCTACGGCCAGCCACCATGGTGCATATATAGGCACATCCCTCCGCTCACATTTGGAGGTTGCCTGCCCGCTAGCATGACTGAAGGCACCTCTGTCCATGACTGCTGGGTGGACTTGGCTTCTTGTCCGCTTCACAAGTGTCACCCACCACCGACAAATCCACCTGCCAAGAGTGAGGCCGCTGCTGCGGTTGATGCCATCCTGATAAAATCAATGTAAATTGCATCAAATACAGTGTCGGATGTCACAGAGACACGCTGCACACACCCCAGAAAGGGAATGGATAATTATTCTGACTGCTATTTCTTTCTCTGTCTATTTCCCCCTTCGCCTTTTTTTCACTCGAGCTCTCTTGCTGTGTCCTTCTTTCTCTATCTCTCTCAGTGTAGACGGTCTCTCACCTTTATGTTTTCATCTATTTCTTCTATTTGTTACTTCTTTCACTCTCCCCTCCCCCCTCTCTCTATAGTCGGTCTCTCGCCTACTATATGTTTCTCTGGTGCTTTCAAATTTTTCCTCTGTCTGTTTTTTTCTGTGCCTTTCTGTCTTTTTCTCTCTCTTTATTCTCTTGCTTCTCTCTTTTTTTCTCTTTATCTTTTCTTTCTATGTCTTTGTTTCTCTCCCTCTATCTGTGCAGTTGGTTTTATTACCTTCTATCTTTATTTCTCTGTTGCTTTCCTTTCTTTCTGTCTATTTCTCAGTTATATTTTCTCTCTTTCTCTCTCTCTCTCTGTAGTCGGTTTCTCGCCTTCTTTCTCTGTTCTCTGTCTCTTCATTCCCTTTCTATCTATTTGCCTGTTTCTATTTTACCTCTCTCTCTGTACTCGTTCTCCCATCTTCTTTTCCCTCCTCGTAACAAACATTCCTCTCTCCTTTTCACCCTCACTTCCCTTTCCCATCACCTTGATCTACAGTACTATTCAAGGCTATGCTCTTTTCTGCCAGCGGACCTGGATAGCCGAGTGGTTATAATTCTCGCCTTCAACTCGTTGCTTCGCTGGTTCGAATCTCGCCTCGACAAAATTTTTTGTTGCAAAGAATTTCTTTTCTTCTCTTTCCTTCTATTTCTTTCTGTTTTTTTTTCTCTTTCTCTCTGTGCTCGTTCTCTCGCCCATGAAGTTATTGCATCGTTCGCCGGACAAATCGGCACACGTCTTTGGTAAAAAAGCAGAAGAGGAAGAAGGCGAAGGTGATGACGAAGATGGCACGTGCCGTTGATGATGATGATAATTTTCTATCTACAGACCTCGACTTTAACAGCTCTTCCGTGAAAGGGTGGTTCGTTGTAAGTGGGGCCCATCTTTCAAAGGCGCACGGGCCCATGCTTTCCAGTTAGCTTCCCAGTATCCATTCAAATAGTTGTGCTTCCCCAAACTATCTCTATTGTGTGCACATAATGGACAACAATGAAGGCATGGCTAAGCTTGTTGCTGGCCTATCACCAGCCTTGTTGCAATACATGCCTGTTTTAAACATACGAGGGCTATGTTTGTTTTCAAGTTCTAACTCGTTCAAGATCAAAACCACAGTGAAATTCAAGATGCTTATGTTTGGAACATGTAGACACATTTTCCAGCTGCCCCTCTACATAGTTGCCACTTCAATTGAGGCATTTATTGTGGCGTTGTACCAGCTTTTGTTATGGCCCCCACATTGAAGACAGCCACCTTTCAGCCAATTCTGTATGCCGCTCACTCTTTGTGGATTGCTGTCTACACATCCTGCTTCAATGTTCCTGCACTGTTGCTACACTTTGCTGTCACTCATGAAAGCTTTACCATACGCAATACTCATTCAACGATGAATTTTGGCTGTATTGCTGCATGCAGAAATCAAATTACACCAGGCACTTAACGCATAGTGAGAGACTTGGTTGTTCTTGGCATGTTTACGTGCCCAGTGTGTGCTCGGAATTCACAACTGCTACCTCGCAAGATCGCAGGACATACGAGAGGCGCTGCGCAACACATCTGCACACAGCATTAGACTTTCACTATGGCTTTAATTGATTACGAGACTGATAGGATCTCAAAAAAAAAAAAAGATTAGCGCCACTTTCACGCGCAAGGCTGGGTAACTGCAGAGTTGGTGAGCTTTTATCCTCTAAGCTCTCTCTTCCCCAACACTTTGCTTGTTCTCTTTTTTTCTATCTTTTTTTCTTTGTGACTTTCTATCTCTTGTTCTATCTGTTTTTAAATTTTTTGTCTTTCTATCTTTTTCTTTCCTTCTTTCCTTTTTTGCTCGCTCTTTGTAGTCGCCCTCTCACCTTCTATCTTTTTCTCCTCTCTTTCTCTCAATCTCTTTGTCTTCTTCCTATTTCTTTCTATTTCCATCACTCACAGTCCTCGTACTCCTTTCCTCCTTTCCTTTCTCCTTACGCTCATATCTCTACTCCACATCCTCACTTCCCTTTCCAACCCGCTTGCTATACTATACTATACAAGGCTATCAGGGGCGTAGCCAGAAATTTTTTTCGGCGGGGGTTCCACCATACTTTATGTATGTTCGTGCGTGCGTTTGTATGTGTGCGTGTATATATACGCAAGCAAAACTGAAAAATTTCGGGGGGGGTTTGAACCCCCCCAACCCCCCCCCCCCTTGGCTACGCCCCTGAAGGCTATGTTATGCTCTGCTAACGTGACTGGATAGCCGAGTGGTGACAACACTTGCCTTCGAATCATTGGTCCACGGGTTTGACTCTCGCCTCGCCAAGAGATTTTTTCGCCGAGAATTTCTCTCTTTTTTTCTTTCTCACTGTTTGTCTCTTTCTTTCTCTCTATGCTCGTTCACTCGCTCATCCGAGTTATGGCAACCTGCGCCGGAGAAATCGGAGCGCCTGTTCTGGGAGCGAAGCAGAAGAGCAAGAATACGACGAAGAGAGCGTGTGCTGGTTCATGGTGATAATTTTCTACCTACGACATATGGTAAAACTCAATCACAACAGCTCTATTGTAACTCCATTCCGCTGTAAAAGAAAAATAGCTTTCAAGCAGATACTTTACTATGCCCTAGCCAAAGGCGAGGGCATACGTAGTAAACTACGTGCTTGACCTATCTGCATAGTAAAGTATCTAGTATAACCTATCTGCATAGTAAAGTACCTAAAGTAACATGGATATATCTGCCTAGTAAAGTATCTGCACAGCGTGGCATAAACCTTACTATGAGTAAAGTTTATGCCACGCTGTGATAAATGTCTCGGTTGGAGTGACGACTGTGTAGAGGTACCTGGAAAGTGTGTCAGAATGTTCCAAATAAAACAGTTTTGTATTTCACCGTGGTTCGAATTTTGCGACCAATTTATTTATTTATTTATTGATGCCCTCAAGGCCAAAGGCATTGCAGAGGGGAGTGTTCATAAACAATACAATACAGGAAAACAAAGTTCAAATAGAAGCGTTATGTTCCGTGGTTATACAAGCATATATAATGCGGTGAGCTTTTACTAAGAAAAAATAACGAAGGTAGTACACAGCAAATGAACAAATTTTTGCTATCCTTGGTATACAATTTTAGCTACGTTATTGCGGAAACAAGCGTTGTCCTCGATGCCGGCTGACGGACCCGGAAGGTGGTTCCAGTCGACTGATGTGCGAGGAATGAAGGACTGTGAACAAAATTTAGTCTGAAATGAAGGTACGCCTACTTTGTGAGAATGATCTAGCCTGGGTGAGATGAAGGATGGGAGAGAGATGATTTCATCGCGTAGATTGGGGCAATGGTAAAACATTTTATGAAACAAACACAACCGGGAAACTTTGCGACGAGATGCTAGATTTGATAAATTAAGCATGTTTTTCATGGTAATAACACTTGCGGTACGATTGTATTTAGTTAGAATGAAACGGGCTGCATTGAGTGAGTTCAAGCGCATTGATTAGGTTAGCAGAACAAGGGTCCCAAATGGCTGATACATATTCTAGTTTACTACGAACAAGCGTTTTGTATAATGTTAGTTTCAGAAAGGAAGGTGCGGTGGAAAAATTACGGCGCAGATAGCCCAACATGCTGTGAGCACTCTTGATAATGGTACTGATATGAAGAGACCACGTTAGGGAAGAAGTGATATGAATGCCAAGGTAGCGATATGACTCGACTTGATCGAGTAAAATGCTATTTAGGAAATATGTGCCAGGAAAACATGATGATGTGCGAGAAACACGTAGTACTTTACATTTGGATGAATTAAGTTGCATTAGCCATGAGTTACACCATTCTGAGACTGAAGCGAGATCCTTTTGTAGAATACAGACGTCGTTATTGTCATTAATTGCTGGAAAGATAACGCAATCGTCAGCGAATAAGTGTATGTTAGAAGACACGCAACTCGGTAAGTCATTAATGTAAATTAAGAACAAAAGAGGGCCTAATACGGATCCCTGAGGCACGCCAGAGTGGACAGGGCTTTGCGATGAAGTAGTATTCTTAGCAGTTACGAACTGCTAACAATTGGGCTTCGAAAAAAATAAAAAGGTAGCCCTCATACATCGTTGAAATGAATTAGCAGTGCCGTCTACGGGGAGCCATAGGGGTATATTTTATGTTGTGCTTGCTGGTTTGCGTGTACCGCCAGCTATCGCTTTAATATTGGCATAAAGCGGAAGTAAAAATATGTTTGTTCATCTGCTTTATTAAGGTGTAAGCCATATATGTTTCATGAGGAGGCTGTACCGAAAGAATGGTTGCAGGAAATATGGTACAAAATTATGGCACAGATACAGAAAATAATGGTAGAAGAAAAAAACAAAAACCGCAAACGCAAAATGTCCTGAAGCAGCACTCCTGTAACCAAAGCCGTGTCTGAGAACACAAGGTGCCCAACCAAATGGGGAGAGTCGGGGTGGGTGGTGATGTGGCGCATGATGCGCCACTCACTCGTAACTCATTTCTTGTTCACTTGGTATGAACAAAAATTGGCATAGAAGGGACTAGCGCTTAACAGGAGTCAGCGCTAGTCCTGTTTGCTTCTTCTCTTTTGTCTGTCGTTTCCCATGTGCGCTGCACTTTACGCATGATGAAGGTGTACCAACTCGCGCGTTTCTATATTAGTGCAGTAACTTTTACAGCCTATGCCAAATTACATTCGCTGTGATGTTGGAAGCCCTAGGTCCCTTGTTAGACGAACAAACGTCGTGGCTTTCACACTTATATATCTTAACCAGAACGTGTAAATGGACCTTTGTGTATAAGGAAAGACCCAGAATTATAGTGATAGAATCGAGCACCCTTTCGAAATTTGAGTAGGATATGTATTTTTAAATGGAGTTTGAAAATCGCAGCAGCCGCACCGTGGCGTCGCTTGGTGGCGGAGCCTTAGTACTGAGTTCAGGAGTCGTTAAATTTCTGTATGTTGCCTGATGCTGTTCACATAACCATTACTCAGGCTTAAAATTACAGTCGGTATATAAGACACATCCTCACGAATTCTTTGCCTACTACGCAGTAAAAGGAATTGATGCTGAGAAGTGGCGCTTCCTTCACGGCAACCGAAAACCAGCTTTAAACCGTGGTGCATGCACACGGCGTGTCTCAGGCATTTCACGCATGCACTCTGTCATGGCAGAACCTGGCGCAAATAACACCCAAAAGCTGTCGGCCACTGTTTACAACATGTGTTGCGTATAAGACTCCATCGGCAACAAATATGATAAAAAATGTTTCATCGCCTTTTCCCTGTTGCCATTGCATGATTAGACACTCTGAATCGTAAGCTGAATTGTAAGCTTTCCATTGCAATAAAAAAAACAAGTACGTTAAAATTTGGTTGTCTGTCCCTTTAAGGTATAAATAAGGACTCCTAGAAAGTTTAAAAACAGAAATGCAGCGTCTGTAGGAAATAATCAGGCTTTTCGAATCCACAGAACTCTTAAGAAAGGGTAAGTGGCCATTGTATAGCTGGTAAAATCACTTTCCTAGAGCGAAGTAGCCAGCTGCACTACATAAGCGCTCATGTTTAGTGCTTATAATCTGCCAGCATGGATGAAATTTATCATACTTTTACACAAATTTTCTGTGTATTTTGGTGCACTTAACATTTTGAAACATTAGTAAACTATTAAAAAAATATTCAGTTTTACGCATAATGGCTACTGAACCGAATATGACAGTATTCAATTCGATGTGTTAAATCATTGAATATTTGCACACCCTTAGAGTGTTTGCAGGGTCGGAATTTTCCTGGTGCGTATAATTCTCCATGTTGGCTTTACATGTTTCCTAGAGAAAGCTTCTGTGCCATGTTTTGGAATAGAGGAGCGAAAACTCGTCGATTTGCTACATCGACAAGTTTTCGCTCTTCTATTTCAAAACATGTTTCACCAGCAAGCCAAACAGTCCACGCTTTTGTGCCGTGATCGTAAAACATTTTAACAAAGCCTTCATAGAGAGTGTTGTACTTGTACTACATTTGCTTTTTGCAGAGCAAATGTATGGTTCACATATAGTCCTGTTCGACAAGCATAGTTGTGTAGCTAGGTGAATCATGTAACGACCCATCTGGCCTATGACCACTGGGAGGGTAAAGAAAGGAGGGGGGTGGGGTCTTGGGAGGGGACTTACAGGCTGTTAAGAGTGGACAGGCAAATCTGTCTTATTGTTGCATGAGTGGCAGTTGAGAATAAATATGAGGTAAGGATTCCAGGCAGGGGTTGTGAGAGAATCACATGTGTTCTGTTAGAAGCATTTAATGATGGGGAAGGAGTGATGTGTGTATTAGTGACTCATCTGCTGAAACTAGGAAAGGCAGAAATGTTTCTTGAGCCTTTCTTGTGATGGTTCCTAATGTATGACTGTGACGTTGCACCTTGCCATACTGCGCATGTGTCTGTTTACTTACATATTTGCTGGCAAAGCCCCAAATAAAGGTTGATGGAAGTTAACACATGTCCTGTGTTTCTTGTCTTATGTGAGTGTCACTTCTATATTTTATTACCTCCCTGAAGCTATGCACATACATCTTGCCGAGTTATAAGCTTTGTTAAACTATTTAATGTGTGTGGGATTGTTGACACAAGATGACAACAGGGCATATGCTAAAGCTCCTTTAAGATCACAGGCCAATGATAACAACCAGTTTACCATTGTTAGGACAAGAAGCGCTGACATTTAGGAGATCACTGTTCGCATATGTTGTAAGTGCTTCAGTGGAGTCTTGTGAGTTTAAAATGTGGTGCTCCCACAAAGAATTCTTTATTTCTGTACTGTCACCAGCCTGGAAAACTATGTCGACGACAAGTAAAAGAGATCAGGGTTACGCAGAATGATGTGTCGCCTGACACTACAACTGAATGCAAGAGTACTTAATTACCAAGTGGAATATTATATTCAATATCAACCTCAGCTTGCTTTGCCATGGTCTTCCTGTGCGTGTACACCTTCTTACCACCGTAGGAGCATTGCCAGAACTAACGTGTCTGTCAAAATCTTGTGCAGGTGTATGACACAAGCAGAAGTGGTCACTGTTTACATCTTGAAGGTCCTTGTTAGCACCTGTGGCAGCATCGCCAGAACTTACGTCTCTGTCAAAATCTTGTGCAAGTATGCAAAGGACAAAACAGAAGTGGTCACTTTTACATCTTGAAGGTCCTTGTTAGCACCTGTGGCAGCACTGCCAGAACTAACGTCTCTGTCATTCTTGTGCAAGTATGCAAAGGACAAAGCAGAAGTGGTCACTGTTTACATCTTTAAAGTCCTAAGAATGCACACCACGCCATGATTCTACAGTGTCTGACAGCTGCAGACACATCACGATGGCTGGAGCCATCCCTGTGTGGCACCAGCTAAACTGTGACAAGCTGCATACTTTTGCTTGCAACAAATGTGGGGGAACAAAAAAAGGACACTGCACAAGGAAAGATTTTTAGGCAAATGTAATGACTTGCGGTGAGGGAATTCTGAAAAGGAATGATGTGCCATCTTGCAATAAAGAAGCAACTTTTCTATCGAGCCTGTCTTGTGTAAGTAGGAGTCTGATAAGCGTTGGCAGTACAAGTTCGTGGCTATAGGGAAGGATGACGGTGAGGAGATGCCCTCTTGAAACGTTAACCTGCACCCCCCTCCCATCCCCTTCTTGGTGCACTGGAATTTTGTCGCTATAGATATTAGTGCCTTCAGTGGGTGCTCTTGAATGGCTTGTGATTGAGCTTGCTCTTACTACCTGGGTGATTCCACGTAAGATCGAACAAACGATGGCTGGTCGACCTCTCAAATTTATTTGAAAATTTGATGCATTATTGCCTGATGAGTGGAAAGAAGAGATCCGCAATCTGTTTTGCCGCCAAAAATTTTTCCGAAGCACAGGAAATCAATAATGACGAAGAGGTGGAGTGGAGCGCTCATCCGCTCTGCTGTTTCGGCCAACTTTCGTTATGAATTGCACAAAATATATTAAAGTTAGGTAACTGAAATTCATTTACCTAAATATATGCATGTTTTTGCTTTTGCTCAGGTATTTTTAGTTTTTATGTGTAGTGTAGATGTTTTTATAAAAAACCTCAAAAATGGCCCAATTGCAAAATTTTCTTCACTTTGAAGGCCTTTATCTCAAAAAAGCCTTGTAGCAGAGCTATAAAAATTCCGCATTACGTTTTTCGCATGCTTATCTACCAAACTGCCAAATCTTGCATTTATATAACTTTTCACTAAAGAGATATGATCGGGCTAAGTTCAAGAAAACGCCGAACAATGGAAACTTCTGACGACAATTAAAAAAAAACCCATTTTTTAAATTTCTTACTTTGTCCACTTATTCTCCTCCACATCAGCTTTCACAATCATTAAAACATGTTGCATAATGTCGTTGCACTAATAGTTACGGCCCATCCAATGAGACCCTTAGGCAAGGATGGGCAATTCCGACTTTTTGCCCAGCAAGTGTATAAAATGCAGGCAGGATTGAATTTCTTTTTATTAAAAGGCCAACAATACCGAAAAAGGTGTCGCCGGCACTGAAGGCGTTAATTTTGAAATTATTTGGTCACTGCAGCGGCCACGAGCGCGGAGCTACCGAGCAGGCGCGCGCGCACCCGAGATGCTCGTTGTAAGAGACGGCGCAGTGAGAGCTCGTTTTCACGTCCTCAGACCGATTGAGTTCGAAACAGCAACACCTCTCGGGTGACTTGAACGCACGTGCACTGGAGCTTCGCTATTCTATCCGCCCTCTGTTCGCATCTCAGCTAGGCGCTGATAACAAGGCGGAGATGGAAGCAAGATGAAAAATCTATAAGGGAGCTATGAGCGCTCGTTTCACGCACGCTGCTGCCACGGAAACTGCGCTGCGCCAGTTGCGATCAGTGGAAAGCATGAACGTGGCGCTCCAGTGGCAAAGCAAAATATGGATTGTCAAAGGAAAGAAAAGCAAAACTATCGGTAACCGGATGCGCTTGCCTATATTAGATGTCGGCAGCAGACGGCCTGAACTGGCCGCGCGTTCGGTGCGCTGTTCACAATTCATTCGGCGCGTATAGACCAGAACACAGCGAATTCCATGCGCGTCGCCATATTTGCATCGCGCGCCGCGCCATCTATCGCACACGCGACGAAACAACATGCGCGGGCTGCCACGCCAGCAGACGCTACACCAGGGCTTAAAGTCTCTCTTCATTGGAGGGGGGGCCCCCATAAAGCGGATATATATAACAAACGCGGTGCGCGCTGGCATTCCGAATAATAACGCAGGATTTCTAGATATATCGGTCAAGATCCACTTTCGCGGTCGTATGATCCAATTTCGGGCAAAAATGTGATACGTATGAAAACGCATTATTTCCGAGGGATGTTGGCCGGGAATAAAACAAAAATGTATTGAGCTGAAAAACGTATTATGCAGAACTGTATCAACGAGATTCCACTGTATATAACAATATATGCTATAGATTAAGCGTTAAGAGAGGTGCTTGCGATGATCACAGTGCAGTGAAGCCAACTGTCTCTTCAACTGAACAAATGCTTATGAATGCTACACAAATATGTTTCGGGCATTTATTCAACGTGTCAATCCAATCAAGCATTAAATGAAATTATTTTGGGAACGATCCTTCAATTTTAACACGTGATATACAGGCTTAAAGATATGTCAACTCAAAGTAAGTAACATTAGTTGACTCACTCGATTCAGAACCTCAGGCACGGCAATGCTATATTTTATTTTCGCTACCCCTTGCCTAATAAAGTGGGCAAATTACATACGTCTCTGTAATTACATACTTGTGATGCACAACTAAAAGAATGAAAATTGAGTGGCAGGCTAAACAGACCATAGTGAACCATTACTGATGCACGAGCAGGTAGCTTCACACTCCGGTGCCTTGTGAAACAGTATGCTGCGCCAAGACGCTCTGTCGAACAGGGTGGTGAACCGTGGTTTCAGGAGGCGTTGCCCGTGCTGTTCAGTATCTCAGCGAATTGCATTCAGCAGCACGACGATACCTGTTTTCTTCTGTTTTGCTAACACCCCGTCAACCAAACATTCGCGATTAATAAATCATTATTCGGGAAATTGCAGAGTATAATTTCCCCGCACAAAGCACTACTGCCAAAAAATTCAACTCCAGCACTTGTGAATGGGTGCCGCAGTGCCACTGTCGGACTGCCGAGGGGGGGCTGGGCCCCTCCTTAAAAAATGGAGGGGGGGCCGGGCCCCCCCGGGCCCCCCCTGACTTTAAGCCCTGCGCTACACAGAGCAAACGTGAAACTCCCGAAACTCAGCGCGTCGGAGAGCGTGTTTCGCATCTTTTCTAGCATGGACATTTTCGCCGATTTTACTGGAACATCAAGAACATCTTCCTCATGCAAGTCTACAATGTATACACTACGTGCTGAGTGGGCTGCGGAAGCAACCTCGTCAGATACGTACGCTGTTACATTTGTAAAAAAAACGTTCTCGCTGTAGTACGCGTGAATCGTAATTGCAGTGCAGCTCGCGAAAGAGTGAAACGATGTTTTGTTGCCCCATATTACAAGTTGTGCGCAATGTTTTGTGAAAGCTCATCATTTCAGCATGCATCGCGTAATAATTAGAGTACGCTTTACGGGTAGTTTCGCGGAACGTAATTTTTGTTTCACGAGCGCTCTTACAATAATGCGTCTTGCTCACAAAAGCGTGCTATCAGAGAGTATAACCTGCAGTATCGTTCAGCGATCCCTTTTGGAAGCTACCTGCGCGATTTTATTCTTGTAACGATGGCGCTTTACAAGCGAAACTGTGCTACTCTTAGTTAAGCCGGTTAGCTACGCCTGCGACGTAAAGGACGCTGGCGCGAGTACTGTTTACTTACGTGCCAATATATGTATTATGTGCAGCTGGATGCCTCGTGTCCAAATAAATTTGGGGACATCAAACACTGCAATGAAAGCACGAAATTCTGACCAGCTGTTGAGGAAGTACCGTGCCATTTATTACCTTTTGAAGACGAAATCTCGAAGGCGTGGATGCCATCAAATCACTAAAGCTTAATACTACGTTGAAAGTGGCAAAGCATGCTGATTGCTTGGGCTTGAAAGCACTACCTTGAACTAGACTTTCGTCAAAGGAAACGCTCAAAGGCATGAAGTGCACCCCCACACAACGCTCGCGCCTGCCTTCAACCCAGCTGCGTGTCAGGCAAATTAGGTTCGCAAAATGAAATAGGTGGGCATCACACTGCAGAATACACGGAGTTAGTGTACTTACTCGCGCATTTTCACTCGGCTCCTAGTTTTTTTTTGCTTGAATCACAGTTATCCACTCGCGGCGAAGCTGAAAATACCACACCGGCGCTATTTCCGTGGCGCGTCGTAATCGTCGCAGACAACGCTAATATCCTCTTGTTGCGCTGCTTGTTTTGGCATCCAAAGACGACGCAGTAGTGCCCAGACGAGCTCTTATACGCTGAAGCGGCGTGAACGAGTACTTTTTCGCACTTTAAAGCCTCAGAACTGCAGCTTGCCCTGTTTACTTGGTGCAGCCCGCGCGCGCCTCGGCAGCCCGGTCAGCCCGGCGTCTGGGTGCGAGAGTATCCGCTCGGCTCGCCAGCAGCCTGGGTGCGAGACAGGCGTGCTCTGGTGTATAGTTCTTGTGCTTTGCTCTTACTCTACTCCTCCTGTGCGTCTCATGACGAGAAAGTATAGCTCTGAATGAGTCTATTGTGGAGACTACCTTTCGAAGCACAAGAAGCTTAAACGAGTACTGACACGAATTTTCAAAAATTTCGGATTGTTGCTTTAAATAAAAATACTGGTGTCGAGAAACCTAAAACGACTATTGTGGTGCCTGGGAATGCTTCCTATATATTTTAATTAGCGCCACCTTAAAAAGACACTTTCGGTTTCGATATCGAGGGGATGTCGTTTCATAGCAGTGTGACGTCACGGAGATACAGAAACTCGCGACGTACTAGCGGGAAATCCGTCGTCTGCTCGTGGTGCAATAGACAACGATGAGTGAATTGTCGTCCAGTGAACCTGACAGTGATTTCTACGATTTAGGCTGCATGCAGAAAGCAGAACTCGCGAACTCGGAGGAACTGTCTTGACTCGTCGGGATAATGTCCTTGCAGTGTGGCTGGCTTGCAAATGCTCAGCGACGAAAACTTCAAAGTCAAATTAAAATGTTTTATACGTGTTCTCCGACTCCAGTGTGTGGACAGCGTGGACACTGCATACCAACGAAGCAAAAGATGTCCCTTTTGCGATGTCTCAAAATCGTGTCAGTAATCCTTTAATTATTGCAAAGAAGCAAAAATTTCGCAGAGTTACCGACCTAGACATAAATGCTTTGAAGGAACGTTTAACGCCCGAAAGATCAGTGACTGTCAGTGAGACGGACTATGCTTGTGCTACGCGTGCTTTTGCTACCACTGCAATGAAAGATCTTCACGGAACGCAGAGTTTAACGATGACATTCTTATGCCCCCTGAAAAAGAAATCGACGCAATTAACCAGATCACTGCGACTACCGGTGCACGTGCGTTCAAGTCACCCGAGAGGTGTTGCTGTTTCGAACTTAATTGGTCTGAGGACGCGAAAACGAGCTCTCACTGCGCCGTCTCTTACAACGAGCATCTCGGGTGCCCGCGTGCCTGATCGGTAGCCCCGCGCTCGTGGCCGCTGCAGTGACCAAATAATTTCAAAATTAACGTCTTCAGTGCCGGCGACACCTTTTTAGGTACCTGCTGGCCTTTTAATAAAAAGAAATTCAATCCTGCCTGCATTTTATACACTTGCTGGGCAAGATGTCGGAATTGCCCATCGTTGCCTAAGGGTCTCATTGGAGGGGCCGTAACTATTAGTGCAACGACATTATGCAACATGTTTTTAATGATTTTGAAAGCTGATGTGGAGGAGAATAAGTGGACAAAGTTTAAGAAATTTAAAAATTGGGTTTTTTTTAATTGTCGTCAGAAGTTTCCATTGTTCGGTGTTTTCTTGAACTTACCCCGATCATATCTCTTCACTGAAAAGTTATATAAGTACAAGATTTGGCAGTTTGGTAGATAAGCATGCGAAGAACGTAATGCGGAATTTTTGTAGCTCTGCTACAAGGCTTTTTTGAGATAAAGACCTTCAAAGTGAAGAAAATTTTGCCAATTGGGCCATTTTTGAGGTTTTTTATAAAAACATCTACACTACACATAAAAACTAAAAATACCTGAGAAGAAGCAAAAACATGCATATATTTAGGTAAATAAATTTCAGCTACCTAACTTTAATATATTTTCTGCAATTCATAACGAAATTTGGCCAAAAGAGCAGAGCGGATGAGCGCTCCACTCCACCTCTTCATCATTATTGATTTCCTGTGCTTCGAAAAAAATTTTGGCGGCAAAACAAATTGCGGATCTCTTCTTTCCACTCATCAGGCAATAGTATATAAAATTTTGAAATAAATTTAAGAGGTCGACCAGCCATCGTTTGTTCGATCTTACGTGGAATCACCCACCTGCTTTACGCAAGCGCCAATCCTGGTGTTGGATTTTTTTTGCTCCGTAGCAATTAAAAAAAAAAGAGGCTTCAAGCATTACGCAAATAAAGATAGAGCGTTAAAAGATTACCAGGATATTCTGTACACAGACCTCTCCTATACAATTCACTAAAGAGTCCCAAATTATATGCCTGATTAAGCTGTAAGAAAGCATGTAGTTTTTTTATGTTATTTTTCAATCAGTAAATTAACCCGGCAAAAACTAGATTGTCACCAGTTGTGCTTGATATACAGTGCATGAAACCAGTGAATATAAACTGCGATGATGCTACCAGAAGCATCAGCAAGAGTGAATTCATCCTGATAGAAACCTCATTCTGCATTAAAACTGTCCAGGCATTCAAAGTATATTAAATAGTTTCATTACTTCTAATTGCCCCACTTGCATTATCCTATCTCATCCATACCATGCTGTGAAACCAATAATAATTATTTAGGTACTAGGGGTATTACGGAAGTGACCAGCTCATTTAAGGTACCTGCTAACCCCAGTGCTAACCTCATTAAATTGGAGGCTTTAATAGGTACTGCGGTGTGTTCATTCCTTCAAGGAATTTTTAGCATCCCCTTCATAGCCATTTTTTTAAAGACTTGATGATGCATCTCCCCATCTGATGACAGGCACTTGCCTAATTTAATTACCACCCCATCTTTCCAACAAGCAGCCCCTGTAAGATGCTTCAACACATGCTATATCATCGCGGGTCACCATAAGATTCCTGAAACCACCTTGCTGTTAGTTCTGGCACAGCATGGTTTTCATAAATCATTTTCTTGGAAAGCTCAACTTGCTTCCTTGACAAACTGCACCTATAATTTTAGACGATTCTTCAACAGCTATTTTTCTTGATTACTCGAAAGAACTCAATAATGTGAACCATAAGCCACTACTTTTCAAAGAAAATGAATGGATGATCATCTGCTATACCTAGCCTGAGTGTATACTTCCTTTATAATCATTTGCATTTTGGAGCATATATATGTGGTGGCACAAAATCTGGAGTACCACTGGAGTCGGTCATAGGCCTTTTGCACTTCTTTAGAGGTGTCATGCAACAATTCTGAATTAATCCCGCAAGGTGACGGGATTCCGCAGAACTGAAATAAGAGTTGTCGATGAATTCGCCCTAGCTTCCTGGTTAGCTCAATTGGTAGAGCGACCGCTCCGGAAAGGCGTTGGTCCGGGGTTCGAACCCCGGACCAGGATGAATTTGTCGGCGACTAAGAGGCTTTATTTCTGAGAAATACGTATGGATTTCCTTGTGGCTTCGTGCTACAAACGGGTGGTTGTCTATTTCCCTTCCTTAACTTTTACGTTCAATAATCCCCACTGTTCGCGCCCTACGCAGACAAAGTTTCTTTAAAAACTTGTGCTCGCTTATTAGAAGAACCGCTGCACGCATAACCACTTCAAATTGTCTAGGCTTCCTATTGCAAATCACGCGCAATACCGAAATCACAAACCAGAGGAGGAGGAGAAGAAAAACGGAAAGACAGGGAGGTTAGCCAAAGGTGTAGCGTGTGCAAGTTACACGGTGATGCAAAGCTGACACAGAACAACATGTGGTTCATGTATTCGTCATTATAACAATATATTAGTTTGTGTAAAAACTACATCAAAGAAACGATGACGGACCATTGAACAAGAGCATAACGACGCGCCGGTTTAACTATTTACGGTGCGGAATCAACAGATGGACTCCATGAAAGCGCCAAACGGACCCCTCGAACTCGATCGCTGCGGCATTCCTAAATTCGCCGGTAAACTGATTGAGCTACTATTGCTGTAAAGATTAAACGGCGTTTGCGAAATGAAGCGAAAGGTGCTTCCGCATTGTGTTGCCGCCCAACAATTTGAACGCCAACGGCCACGGAAAGGATCGATACAAATGGGATTTTGGTCCAGTTAGTCATCACACTTCAATTAATTTATTTGAAGTTGTAAGGCGCGATTAAGACAAGGACGAAGAATAGGAACACACACACGGAGCGCCACTTCCAACATAGATTTATTTCGAAAGAGCACAGAACATATTTACACACCATGCGCGCCGTTATCGTGCCTCAATGCGCAGTCGCATTCAAGTAGCGTAACTCTTTTGGCGATAATGAAATGGAGGCAACGCTGACGCATAGATCACCTGATCCGGCAATCCCGGGATTGTCATTGCGTTCCGAACTTTAGCGCCTGCGCGGTAGTCGGCCGAAGTCCTGGTAAATCAGTACGACTAATTATTGAGGCTAAGAAAATAATCGAATCAGATGATCTATGCGTCAGCGTTGCCTCCATTTCATTATCGCCAAAAGAGTTACGCTACTTGAATGCGACTGCGCATTGAGGCACGATAACGGCGCGCGTGGTGTATAAATATGTTCTGTGCTCATCCGAAATAAATCTATGTTGGAAGTGGCGCTCAAGGAGGTTTAAACCTCCTTGGTGGCGCTCCGTGTGTGTGTTCCTATTCTTCGTCCGCGTCTTATTCGCGCCTTAAAACTTCAAATATGTTAAACCAACAAGCCCAGTCTGCCATTCTTACTTCAATTAAAAAGCAGCTATACAAATTAAATCTAAATATAGTTAACTCTCTAGTTGTCCAAAGCAAAATAACATGTTTGAATAATTCATTGGCTTGCGCAAAACAATTTCTTAAAGTGAAAAAATTGATTGGTTTAGCGCCCCTAGCAGGGAAAATGCAAACTAAGATAGCCGACCCACGGCCGCCCTGGTCGGGCGCTCGGTGATCCAGCCATGATCCAGCGGTGATCCAGCGCGATGACACTGCCGCGCGCCGATGATCCAGGCGGCCGTGGCCTACCGCTAAAAGCGGAGTCAGCATCTCCACTGTGCGCACATATCGATGGAACTCGCCGCGGTTGATTTTTTCGCCCTCTGCGGCGATCGCTGGAACTTGAGACATTCCGGGGCCTGGTTCAAGCAAATACGCATTCTTCGGAGATAAAAACAACATCGATGGCTTGTACATCGTCGTAAGTGGTGTAATCGGCGATAAGGTAGCATCACATGCGTAAACTGAGCAGAAATAATAATCCTTCTCTATTACTACCTCGCACTCGATGGATATGGAATTGGACTTTTTTTTGGGTGAAAGATACTGCCGCAACTTATGTGGTGACGTAAGAAGAAAATTGTTCAGAACATCACGTTGATGAATTAGTTTCCCTTTTTTTCAAGCTGTCTCTTAGAGCACAAGACGCATCTCATGTCTATGCCAGACAATGATTCTCGCCTTTTTCAGCTTGCACCCCAGGCGTACGATCCCTTTGTCATCAAGGGGTTCGATTGGTAATGCGTTTATGGCGAATAAAATCATTAATACATTTAGTCACAAGGTCTTTAAAATAATACCACAACTGCTCGACACAGCACACACTTTGTCGAAAAAGCGTTGGTCTATAGCGTCTAGAATATCAACGTCACTGGCGCGCAGAAACACCGGTACAGTGGTCGTCTTTTTATCAGAATTCTTAACGAAGCATAGATGGATGGTTAGAGACGCTTATGATCGTCTGAAATACCATCGTAGATTTGTACATATGGACTGTGGCGGCGTACGCCTCTACTAGCAAGAAAAAGGCCTAAAATGGTGCTGGAGTCGTTTTGAATACGAGTGGGTACTTTCACCGACAGCGTCAGATCATGGAATAGTAAAACATCAAGAAATGGTACGGAATAACTTGAGAGGGCATCTGGAAACTCTTCTTCCCAATTCACTGTGGGAAAATTAAAATCGCCACCCAATATTATATTACAAGCGTTCGTTTTATAGATGCCCCAAAATTGATTCAGTTGCTCCACAAACTCATCAGAACAATTTGGTGGACGATAAAGACCTCAGTTTGAGCATAAAGAGGCTTCAGCGAAGAAGGAAACACAGGCAACAGGATGAAGCCTCTTTTCTTTTCGCTGAAGCCTCTTTTCTTTATGCTCAAACTGAGCTGCGCTATACCAATACGTTGTCATAATGCACCAACTTGCCCATTCTGCAGTACTTGTCGATAAAGACCTCCAATGCTGACGTTGAGCTCATCCAGAAAAACCTTGGCCATAACGCACTCGATTCCCGGATGTCGGCCAATCGCATCACAACACATAGCGATTCTTGAGACATATAATGGCGACGCCATCACTACGGGAATCTGTCCTTGCGGTGGTGGTATTTCATAATGATTAATATCACTGTGCAACCAAGTTTCAGTAATTATTAGCACATGCGGTCTGTGTGCCATTACTACGCTTTCTAGGTCGACTCGCGGACACCTATTAAATGCGAAGCATTTCTTAGCGAACTTCTGCGACTTGGAGCGTATCTATCGATCTATCTATCTATCTAGCCGCCTACGACTTTGTGCTCTCCTGGTCGCTTGGTTCATCGATTGTGCACCAAAATTGGTATGGCGTAACATGACTGTATGACGAACATAAATGACAAGTCATAACATGAAAATCATGACATGCATATCATGCACAGCATGATTTACATGGTACGCTCATGGTGCGCTGGCGGCCGTTTCGCTAGTTTGATATACACCAAAATTGGTATCTTGCGACGTGACTGTATGACGAACATAAAAACTCGAGTTAACATGAAAATCATGACACGCATGTCATGTACAGCATGACTTACGTGCCACGCTCATGGAGCGCTGGCGGCAGTTTCGCTACCTTGATATACACCAAAATTGGTAATGCGCGACGTGACTGTGTGACGAACATAAAAACACGAGTTAACATGATACTAATGACACGCATGTCATGTACAGCATGACTTACGTGCCACGCTCATGGGGCGCTGGCGGCAGTTTCGCTAGCTTGATATACACCAAAATTGGTATTGCGCGACGTGACTGTGTGACGAACATAAAAACACGAGTTAACATGATACTAATGACACGCATGTCATGTACAGCATGACTTACGTGCCACGCTCATGGAGCGCTGGCGGCAGTTTCGCTAGATTTATATACACCAACATTGGTATCTTGTGACGTGACTGTGTAACGAACATAAATAACACGAGTTAACATGAAAATCATGACACGCATGTCATGTACAGCATGACTTACGTGCCACGTTCATGGGGCGCTGGCGGCAGTTTCGCTAGCTTGATATACACCAAAATTGGTATCTTGCGACGTGACTGTATGACGAACATAAAAACTCGAGTTAACATGAAAATCATGACACGCATGTCATGTACAGCATGACTTACGTGCCACGCTCATGGAGCGCTGGCGGCAGTTTCGCTAGCTTGATATACACCAAAATTGGTATTGCGCGACGTGACTGTGTGACGAACATAAAAACTCGAGTTAACATGATACTAATGACACGCATGTCATGTACAGCATGACTTACGTGCCACGCTCATGGGGCGCTGGCGGCAGTTTCGCTAGATTTATATACACCAACATTGGTATCTTGTGACGTGACTGTGTAACGAACATAAAAACACGAGTTAACATGATACTAATGACACGCATGTCATGTACAGCATGACTTACGTGCCACGCTCATGGAGCGCTGGCGGCAGTTTCGCTAGCTTGATATACACCAAAATTGGTATTGCGCGACGTGACTGTGTAACGAACATAAAAACACGAGTTAACATGATACTAATGACACGCATGTCATGTACAGCATGACTTACGTGCCACGCTCATGGAGCGCTGGCGGCAGTTTCGCTAGCTTGATATACACCAAAATTGGTATTGCGCGACGTGACTGTGTGACGAACATAAAAACACGAGTTAACATGATACTAATGACACGCATGTCATGTACAGCATGACTTACGTGCCACGCTCATGGAGCGCTGGCGGCAGTTTCGCTAGATTTATATACACCAACATTGGTATCTTGTGACGTGACTGTGTAACGAACATAAAAACACGAGTTAACGTGATACTAATGACACGCATGTCATGTACAGCATGACTTACGTGCCACGCTCATGGAGCGCTGGCGGCAGTTTCGCTAGCTTGATATACACCAAAATTGGTATTGCGCGACGTGACTGTGTGACGAACATAAAAACACGAGTTAACATGATACTAATGACACGCATGTCATGTACAGCATGACTTACGTGCCACGCTCATGGAGCGCTGGCGGCAGTTTCGCTAGATTTATATACACCAACATTGGTATCTTGTGACGTGACTGTGTGACGAACATAAAAACACGAGTTAACATGATACTAATGACACGCATGTCATGTACAGCATGACTTACGTGCCACGCTCATGGAGCGCTGGCGGCAGTTTCGCTAGCTTGATATACACCAAAATTGGTATTGCGCGACGTGACTGTGTGACGAACATAAAAACACGAGTTAACATGATACTAATGACACGCATGTCATGTACAGCATGACTTACGTGCCACGCTCATGGAGCGCTGGCGGCAGTTTCGCTAGATTTATATACACCAACATTGGTATCTTGTGACGTGACTGTGTGACGAACATAAAAACACGAGTTAACATGATACTAATGACAAGCATGTCATGTACAGCATGACTTACGTGCCACGCTCATGGAGCGCTGGCGGCAGTTTCGCTAGCTTGATATACACCAAAATTGGTATTGCGCGACGTGACTGTGTGACGAACATAAAAACACGAGTTAACATGATACTAATGACACGCATGTCATGTACAGCATGACTTACGTGCCACGCTCATGGAGCGCTGGCGGCAGTTTCGCTAGCTTGATATACACCAAAATTGGTATTGCGCGACGTGACTGTGTGACGAACATAAAAACACGAGTTAACATGATACTAATGACACGCATGTCATGTACAGCATGACTTACGTGCCACGCTCATGGAGCGCTGGCGGCAGTTTCGCTAGATTTATATACACCAACATTGGTATCTTGTGACGTGACTGTGTAACGAACATAAAAACACGAGTTAACATGATACTAATGACACGCATGTCATGTACAGCATGACTTACGTGCCACGCTCATGGAGCGCTGGCGGCAGTTTCGCTAGCTTGATATACACCAAAATTGGTATTGCGCGACGTGACTGTGTAACGAACATAAAAACACGAGTTAACATGATACTAATGACACGCATGTCATGTACAGCATGACTTACGTGCCACGCTCATGGAGCGCTGGCGGCAGTTTCGCTAGCTTGATATACACCAAAATTGGTATTGCGCGACGTGACTGTGTGACGAACATAAAAACACGAGTTAACATGATACTAATGACACGCATGTCATGTACAGCATGACTTACGTGCCACGCTCATGGAGCGCTGGCGGCAGTTTCGCTAGATTTATATACACCAACATTGGTATCTTGTGACGTGACTGTGTAACGAACATAAAAACACGAGTTAACGTGATACTAATGACACGCATGTCATGTACAGCATGACTTACGTGCCACGCTCATGGAGCGCTGGCGGCAGTTTCGCTAGCTTGATATACACCAAAATTGGTATTGCGCGACGTGACTGTGTGACGAACATAAAAACACGAGTTAACATGATACTAATGACACGCATGTCATGTACAGCATGACTTACGTGCCACGCTCATGGAGCGCTGGCGGCAGTTTCGCTAGATTTATATACACCAACATTGGTATCTTGTGACGTGACTGTGTGACGAACATAAAAACACGAGTTAACATGATACTAATGACACGCATGTCATGTACAGCATGACTTACGTGCCACGCTCATGGAGCGCTGGCGGCAGTTTCGCTAGCTTGATATACACCAAAATTGGTATTGCGCGACGTGACTGTGTGACGAACATAAAAACACGAGTTAACATGATACTAATGACACGCATGTCATGTACAGCATGACTTACGTGCCACGCTCATGGAGCGCTGGCGGCAGTTTCGCTAGATTTATATACACCAACATTGGTATCTTGTGACGTGACTGTGTGACGAACATAAAAACACGAGTTAACATGATACTAATGACAAGCATGTCATGTACAGCATGACTTACGTGCCACGCTCATGGAGCGCTGGCGGCAGTTTCGCTAGCTTGATATACACCAAAATTGGTATTGCGCGACGTGACTGTGTGACGAACATAAAAACACGAGTTAACATGATACTAATGACACGCATGTCATGTACAGGATGACTTACGTGCCACGCTCATGGAGCGCTGGCGGCAGTTTCGCTAGATTTATATACACCAACATTGGTATCTTGCGACGTGACTGTATGACGAACATAAAAACTCGAGTTAACATGAAAATCATGACACGCATGTCATGTACAGCATGACTTACGTGCCACGCTCATGGGGCGCTGGCGGCCGTTTCGCTAGATTGATCTACCCCGAAATTGGTATTGCGCGACGTGACTATGTGACGAACATAATAACACGAGTTAACATGAAAATAATGACACGCATGTCATGTACAGCATGACTTACGTGCCACGATCATGGCGCGCTGGCGGCCGTTTCGCTAGCTTGATCTACGCGGGAATTGGTTTTACGCGACGTGACTGTGTGACGAACATAAAAACACGAGTTAACATGACAATCATGACACGCATGTCATGTACAGCATGACTTACGTGCCACGCTCATGGGGTGCTGGCGGCCGTTTCGCTAGCTTGATCTACCCCGAAATTGGTATCTTGCGACGTGACCGTGTGAGGAACATAAATAACACGAGTTAACATGAAAGTCATGACACGTATGTCATGTACAGCATGACTTGCATGCCACGCTCATGGGGCGCTGGCGGCCGTTTCTCTAGTTTGATCGACCCCGAAGTTGGTATTGCGCGACGTTACTGTGTGACGAACATAAAAACACGAGTTAACATGAAAATCAAGACACGCATGTTATGTACAGCATGACTTACGTGCCACGCTCATGGGGTGCTGGCGGCCGTTTCGCTAGCTTGATATACACCAAAATTGGTATCTTGCGACGTGACCGTGTGAGGAACATAAATAACACGAGTTAACATGAAAGTCATGACACGTGTGTCATGTACAGCATGGCTTGCGTGCCACGCTCATGGGGCGCTGGCGGCCGTTTCTCTAGTTTGATCGACCCCGAAGTTAGTGTTGCGCGACGTTACTATGTGACGAACATAAATAATAGGAGTTAACATGAAAACCATGGCACGCATTTTCCTCAACGACATGCAAGACGATGTATGCAGCTCTTTGCTGGCTGCTTCGCGTTACATCGATTGCCACAATGCGTGGGATCTGCCGGCTTTCTTTTTCTTGTGGCAATGTGAGGGGAAAGCTTTTGTACTACGGACCACGCCAAGTACAGCGTTTGATGGCACCTTCGGATTCTTAGAACAGATCCTAAATCAGCATAGCTTGCACGATTAAGGTGTTTACATTTTCTCTCGCTCAGCTCAAATATGTGGGACTGAGGTGGCCTAACTTATGCGCACTTCCTACGTTTTCCCACTAATTGCCATAGAAAGTTCGTAAGTACCCTTTTTACAGTGTGTGCAGCCTCCGTATTGGGAATTTCAACAACGACAAAATGTCATAAGTTTATATTGAGAACTGGCTGCGTAGGCGCTGAAAAAATAAAAAAAAATATTGTCTGAAGAAATAGTCGACCAAGCATTGCACTGAGTCACCGAGAGAGGGCGGTAGGTGAAATCTGTGCTCCTACAATGATGTTTCAAACTCCGGGAAGTTAGTAAATATAAGAGCAAGCAGAGAGACAAGTGTATGTACAAATAAACCGAGAGTACGAAAAGGTGTACAATTACTGCGGTTCTGAAGGCCTCTCGCAGGTAATAGTAACTTATTTGTTGCTATTGTCTCGCGGTCAGGCCAACTGCTATTTTATATATATATATATATATAGCCTTTATAAAGGAGCTAGTGCTCCGGAAACCAAATCCCGCACCACCGAATGCGTGAGACCGAGCTACACGGACGTGACGGAGGGCAGGAGCGCACGCATACAAACAAACACTGCACGCGCTTCTTCTGCGCGGCGGCATTAGGACACACTAAGTGCGATTCGCGTAGCGCACGTAACGCCTCGGGCCACTTGTCCGAGTTTGCAAGGATGCCGGCCCGCGCTACGCCTGGGAAATAAAGACAAAACCGGGAGCCCCCCCCCCCCCCCCCCCCTCCGACGAGCGCCGGCGGCTCGTCTTTTCGAGCGCATCGTCAGCACTCCGCTGCCGGCAGGCCACCCCGCGCACTTCGTGACGCGGCCGCAACTTGCATAGGCAGGTCGCTGGTGCGCGCCGTGCAGGTTTCGCCGCGGTTCAACCCACATTCCTGAGCCTTTCCTCCTCACCGGTCACGTGGGGAACCGCTCCTCGCTCGCACCGTGCTAGCAACGCCAAAACGCTGGCAACGCGCACAGCAAAAAAGCCGGCCGGCAAAAGCAAAAAAAAAAAAAAAAACACAGAAGGGCACGCCTGTACCGCCACCTGCCGACGTTGGCGCCACCTCGCTTGGCGAAGAAAACTTTTGGTCGGGCCGGTTGTGTCGGCTGTGCGGGGATCGCGGCGCGGCGAGCGTGGCAGGTGTGGCTGAGCTCGGCGTTCGTTGTGCTGCGAGCGCTGTCGCCTTCCCTTCGCGAGTCGTGGCGTCGGTGTTTCAGTGAGTGGTCGGCCTGTGTGTGCGTTGCCCGTGACCACTCTGCGTTGCCGGGTGATAGACACTCAAACGACCGCGGGAAGCATGCGTTGGACGAGCGGCAGCTTCGTGAGGTGACAGTCAGTCGGCATCGGAGACGCATAGTGCATCGAGGAGGCTGTGTTATAATGACCACGCGCGCTGCACTGCGACCACCACAATGAACAGATTCTCCATCCGGATTTTCGGCGCAGGTAAGGCGACCCTGCTAGTTCTGTGTCAGTGTTTCGTGCCTCGTTCGCACGGCGGGATGTTGACAGCTCTTGTGGGGGAGACTGGGTGTCGCCTTCCGTGGCGGACCCCCAGTCTCCGCCACCCCCGGATTCTGTGTCCCTTGTGAGAACCGTGGTGCCGGTCCCTATAAAAAGCGCCGATCGGCGCCCGCCTTGACCGACTCGTGGGCTCGCCGCTGGCGCCCGGAGGGAAAATGAAGCCGATGTCGTCGACAAACTTGCTCGGCACTGAGCCTCTTTTTTGCTGTGCAGTCGGTGGTTCCGCGTACGTCGTCGCCCACTTGCTTGGTATTCATGATATTCCAACGCGATCTCGCACGTCCTTGCGTTTGCCTTGTGGGCAGCGTGTGCTAGAAGAGTCCCAGGAGTGCTGGCGTCGTGTTTGCATCTCTTTTTTCACCTCTTAAACATCGATGGTCGAGCAGCAGCATACCTTGTGGGCCGCGCTGTCTCTTGGCCTCAATAGCTGGCTCGAGCTGCAGCGACGGCGGCCTACTAGGAAGCGGTGCTGCTGTTCGAGCGAGGCCAACCTGTGTGGCCTCACCTCTCGCGTTTCGCCGTCGTTTGAACCGCGCTGCCGGTTCGCGTCAGATGGCAGCGACCGGCTACATTGCGTCGTTGTCTGTTGTGGATCACCTGACAGAGACACGACCCCTAGGCTGCGGTAATGACGATGTTTCGGCTCCGCTTGGTTTTGGGAGGGGCCCGCTGGAGGCATGCGCTGCCGTGGAACGTCGATATCTGATGCCGCGTGTGTTCGGTAATTAACGTTACCGGGCTTCTAAATATAATCCCGGCCTCTTCTCCATGCACCCAGCGAGCGTGCGCTGCAGCAGTTTGGTTCGTTTTCGAGGCGCGTGCGTAACCCGCATCTAGCTACGAGCTCATCTAAACTACCCTAATGAACCCTGCGTGGCTTTGCTTGTTTCATATGAACGATTACCGATAACGAGTTTGAAGACTTATCTTGAGGGAGTGTCTTTTCACCCCGTGCTATCCTCCTCCTGCAAGCGCTTTTGAATTCGGTGAATCGATGCTGAACTACCTCTATCAGTAACTGCGCTAGGATTATCGGGAGCCGTTGCAAGAGGCACTTTTCCTGCTAACTATTCTCGAAGTTACTCGTGTAAGTTTTGGGGTTGTAAGGAGCTTTCCATCGCGAGAGCAGATTGGTCAGCGATTGTGATGCCTGTCGTAAGTTCTGTTCATTACGCCTTGTCGACGGAAACTCATCAGAAGGTCGTACGAGAAAGCTTTAGTAACAAGGAAACAACAAAATTAATACTAAAAGCGTCTTCTTTGCTCAGTATTTTGGTCGCATCTACCTCCGTTCCGAGTCGCCGGCACTCCGTCCCAGTTGGGGAAAGGGTTTCCTCCTCGCGGTTTTCGGACCCCACTTCCGAACTCCAGGGCTTCTTCTCGCGTTTTTGCTGAGTACGGTCTTGCTTCTTTTCGTTACTTTTGTATTTTTCTGCAAGGCCTGTTTGAAAAGTTCGTGCCGTTAAAAGCAGTCATTCCGCTAACGTCCAGATACATCGGTACGGCCACCTTTTAAAGGGACACTAAAGAGCAAAACGATTTTTCTCATATTAGTAAAGTACTCTTTCACGATACCATAAACACCACGCTTGCTGCGAGAAGACGCTTAGTAAGCGAGAAAACGCGCAAAAACAAAATGTGGGTGGCGACACCACCTTGACGTTTCCGCACCATTCGCCGTGACGTCACATGTTTTGACGGCACCTGCTGGGACTACGTAGTTCCTAATCGGTAAAAATGAAGTACATTTCCTCTGAGGGGGCCATAGACTTAACATACCAAGTTTGGGGTAATTTTGCTGAGCGAATGGCGCCAAATATACGATAAGTACACATTGAAGTCCGTGACGTCACGCGGGGAGATTTCGGCGCGAAATTTAAAAATGATACTTTCAACTTGATTTTCTCCTTTATTAATAAACCAATGAAAGCGAAATTAACGGCATTAGAGTTCCCAGAGCACAATTCATCGACCTAAACCGATTCATTGTTTCTCTTTAGTGTCCCTTTAAGGCAGGGGTGATGCGGTCCTGTCTTGCCGTTCGTTTATACCAGTGTGTCATCGAGCCGCAAGCAAAGGACCGCTGTTCACGCCATTTATCCGCGTGCCCTTAGAAGCCCGAAGTGCACTGCACACGATGCAGGTATACTAAAGGCACGTTCGTGTTTCTATGCCAACTTGGGGGTAATCGCGCTTTCTTAACGTACGGGAACAGACTGAATGCACCACAAACACAGAGCGCAGTCTAACGACTCTGCGTTTGTGGTGTATTCAGTCCGTTGCTGTACGTTAAGAAAGCGCGATTACCCCCAAGACGTGCGACCAACTAGCCCCTATAGCTGCTCTATGCCCACTGCCACACCTTTTCGCGTTTAGGTAATTACCTTATCCACGCTGAAAATTCCTCGGAAGCGGCGCAGGCTGTTGACGATGCCGGGGTTTCACCGGTGGCGCATGGGCCACGCTTTTAGCGGGTACGAGTTTTCGATCGGTAGTGCCGGTGCGCAGCCGCTCTTTGCTGCCAATCGTGTAAAATGTAGTCGCGGGCGAGCAGCCTGCAAGCGGTGGTCTTCGATCGAGTGATTGTCCCCTTTCATACGTATAATCACCCAATCTGGCAATAGAACGCGATCACCCGTGTTACGAAAATAATCGCGAAAAGCAGAAAGAACATGGCGTGTTCCGATTCTGTTCCGTCTATTGTCAGCCATGCGTTTCCACTGCCGGCGCTGGGTATTGTTCGTGATGTATCCTATACGGGGGGAGAGGAAAAGGAAGGAAGGAAGAAAAATCATTCGTCGGATGAATTTTTTATGAGTTGGCCGAAAGAGCGCGGTCACGATGCATAGCCAAGCAGCGATTAGCGTATTCGACGCGAAGCTTTATCGGTGACCGACTCGTGAGTGTTGCATGCTCTGTTTGGGACGCGAATGTGCTGTTCTGTTATTCTTATATACTGTCGTATTGGGCATGTGCTTTTTCGTGGCGTTTACCCATCTAGCCGCCCCCCCCCCCCCCCCACCACCCCCGCCCCTTCCAGTCGCGTCGGAACTACTAGACAGAGCCGGTGCCTGCTTTGCCGTATCGTGCGTATTCGCCCAGCTGGAATCCGTCGCGGTGATGTTCGATAGTATCAGGACGTTGCGGAATATCGCTAATATTTGATGCGCTTCCCTGCTTCCGGTTCGCGTGCCTGCCAATTTGGCTACGTCTCACTTTCTCCTTTTTCCACATAACCTTCTGATTTACTTATTCCTTTTTTTTTTTCTTCTTCTTTAACGACGCCTGAATGTGTATATATAGCGGCGCCACAGCCCCATATCGCGGTTCAAATTGATCAGCACGTTCTGTGGTTCATTTGAACTTTGATGAATGGCATTTCGCCGACACCTTTGTCGTCAGTTCCTGTTCACTTGCTTGAAACACGCGACAGCGCAAGAACGCAGCGGTACTGCACTTTCGCGATTACACGGCGCATCAGGAGCATTGGATTCTGAAGCCGGAATAACAACGGAAATAAGCATATCCCAAGTACTTGCAGCAAAGCACTGGACTAGGGTGCACCTAGCACACTTGGCGCTAACCTTCAAATACTGACAATAATTGTGGGCTCAGTGCACACATAGTCTTCGTTCGGACACAGCTCTGGGCATAGTATGATAATGCTATTCCGGGAATGCCGGACTTCCATTCATTGCGCAGAATTAATTCGAGTCGAAAACGTGCGTTTTGTCTCAGTCATCGATATATAAGACTGTTTCATTGAAACGCTCGTAGCACAATGGTGAGGTGTACTGTGGAGATATTGAAAAGCTCTTGTTATTCGACGAGCGTTCGATCGATTAGGGGCCGGTGACGAGCTCGTCATCCACCGGCGAATTCTTTGTGCGAGGCGAGCAGCCGACGCGTGGTAATCTCAAAGCGATTTGTTTATGCATTCAACGCTATATGGACCGAGAGCCTTGATGAACCGGGATATCGCTTAGTCAGCGGCGCGCCTGATTTCTCGGCACTGACGGGCGGACGGTTTACGTGTCGTGACTCAGACGCATGCGGCATTTTCTTTGTCTTACGCGTGAGCGAGCAGCCTGCGGAACGGCACGCGTGCTCGAATGATCAAAGCTCATCGGTTTAGCAGCTGCATGCACGATTACTCCAGACATCGTAAGCACGTATACCTGCGAGTTCAGTGCCTTCTGCGTTAACATTCTATTGTTTCAGTGTCGCACTTTATTTTGTCGAATCCTTAAGCGTCGCTTTCCAGAAAATTTCACAGCTGCGGTTACCTTTTATTTTTCCAAGTCGCGTTCGAATATTCAGAATGTCTGATATGAATCAGTGGCCATGATGCTCGTGCAGCGGAGCGCGATGTCACGGGTTCGATTCCCAGCCGCCTTCTGATTTGGGCGGAATGCGAGAACGCGCGTGCAGTTGGATTTACGCGTGCATTAAATAACCTCACGTTAGCTAAATTAAAGCCGCAGCACTCCACTGTGTGCCGTCTCTAATAACCCGTTGAGCTGTTGAGACTTTAGAGAGAAAAAATTGGGCAGATCCGACGCCTTGTGGGAGCCGGTTTTATGCGAAGCAATCAGCGAGTAGTTGTCTATACTGAATTGTTTGCTTTGAGCCAAGCGTTACGAGATGGATCGACGTGTTTTCGTAAGCGTAGAAGTTGTGCGCGCAGCGTGGCTTTACCAGGAACGTCGACTACACTGGCGTTTCAAGGGTAACTTATGGTCTGACGTCAGCACTCGCACTAGAGCACAGACGTCAGCATTATCGAAATGAAGTGCACTTTACGGTGCGATGATGT
The DNA here is from genome assembly GCF_013339695.2 of Rhipicephalus sanguineus. NCBI lineage: Eukaryota > Metazoa > Arthropoda > Arachnida > Ixodida > Ixodidae > Rhipicephalus > Rhipicephalus sanguineus. Next base: position 27,543,246 of record NC_051176.1, on the reverse strand, counting down.
GGAGCCAACGCTGAAACCACAATAGACGTTAACCTGCCGCCTGTATCAGTAATGTGTATATTGCTTTCTTACACAATTAAATAGCCAGCACCGCAAACACAATTGACGCTGCACCGACACTGCCTGCCTATTTTTCCAAAGCAGTTTCAAGACGTGGCGCACGTGGCTCTGTGGTAAGACACCTGGCTGCCACGCAGAATGCTTGGGTTCGATTCCCGCTGGGATCCTGATTTTTATTCTTTGCTGTTGTCGGGGGTCAATGCTGCCGGCGTCGGTGCATCTTAACGCTCTCGCATTTTTAAATTACCAATGTCTGTTCTCGCCGTTCCTGGGTAGATATAAACTGTCAATCACCTGTGGCGCATACCCGCATACTGCGGGCCGTGGTATACGGGTACGTGCCACACGTGTCTGGAGGAAAGGGTTTGACTACGTACGCGACAGGATTTTCACATTATTCATGTCATGACCAGACAGTGATATTCGTCAAACCCTCTTAACCTCCCATGGCAATTTTGGTCTACGCCAACTTAAGGAGGCGATCACGAGAGCGCCCAGACGTAGGCGGCTAGATAGATAGACAGAGAGATAGATAGAGAGATAGATAGATAGATAGATAGACAGACAGACAGACAGACAGACAGACAGATAGATAGATAGATAGATAGATAGATAGATAGATAGATATAGATAGAGATAGATAGATAGATAGATAGATGAGGAACGCTACGGCGTTCCTCATAATCGTAAAGTGGTTTTTGCATTTAAAGGGGTCCTGCGACACAAATTAAGCATGTCGTTTTCAACGCTTGTTCTGGTACTGTGTAATGCGCCGACATCGTTGCGCAAGTGGCGTCGCAGAAAACGAAGCCGTTATAATTTTATTTCACCGGATAAACTACCTTGATTTCGGACTACAGCGACACACATCGGCTATTTCTGTTGTGGGCAGTGACGTTTTGTCCTGGTGGCAGTGACGACAAAGGCCGTGCGTTTTCATCGGCTTGACGCGACAAGTACCGCGCAATATTCATATTGTGTTAGCTAGGCCGCATAACTGAGCCATAAAAAGATTAAAACCCCTTTTAGGGGCGAAGTATGCACTTAAAGGGCCCCTGACAGCCGATTTCTTGTTTGTGACATTTATGTTGTAATAAGTAGGTCTATGTCTTGTAATCACGGAATGACACCGTAAATCCTCCAACGTGATGTCTAAATAATCCTAGCAGCGTTAATTGTGGTCATTTTTAGTGTAGGTTCAAAACGCGCGCCGAAAGAGGATAAGAAACTAGCGCCGCGCCGCGGCAGTCGCGCCTCGGGGCACGCGTGATGACGTGCGCTCAGTATTGGGTGACGTCAGCCACGCGCTTGTTGAACTGCCAGTTGGAGAACACACACACGGAGAGCTCACGCTGCCTGCCGACACGTACCGAAGAAGGAGAAGGTGGGAAAGCAAACATGCTTCGCAATATACCACAGTGCATGCACCGCGCATATTTCTGTCTGTGACGTCGACAACACTTGCTTTACCTCTGAGCCATAAACGTCACAAGGGGCCTACGTCTACGTCATACTAGTGGTTATGTTGATAGGAGTTCAAAATTCGGATGAGCACTCAGGCTTACTTTAAAACCAAATTAAAATATCTTAAAGGCAACGCTCGTCACTCATAATCGGTCAGAAGTGTCCCCGCATGCAGGACTATCAAACAACACAAGCATCTCGAGTTTAATTCGGTGTCAGGGGTCCTTTAAGGCCGAGACTTGCCCGTCCGTTTGGCGTCCGTGCGCATGGCACAGCACCGTGCAAAATCGAAACATCAGGTTTAACGATAGACTAATGTCACTCATAATTGTGACAGAACGATATAAAACGCGTATACAAGCACAAGCCCTTTTTACTAGTCGGCGACTTCAACGTACACATTATGGACCCTTAGGACCTAGCTTTGTCGTCGACTGTCACTGTCCACTGTCACGGTATATAGAAAACCGTTGCTATAGTCGAAACATATAGTGTGTATGTGAATAAAGAAGTGTACAATAGACGAACATCAATCATAATTGTGATAGAACAATATAAAACACGTACAAGCACACACCCTTTATACTAGTCGGCGACTTCTAATAATATCTGGGGTTTAACGTCCCAAAACCACAATATGATTATGAGAGACGCCGTAGTGGAGGGCTCCGGAAATTTTGGCCACCTGGGGTTCTTTAACGTGCACCTAAATCTAAGTACACGGGCCTCAAACATTTTCGCCTCCATCGAAAATGCAGCCGCCGCGGCCGGGATTCGATCCCGCGACCTTCGGGTCAGCAGCCGAGCGCCATAACCACTAGACCACCGTGGCGGGGCTAGTCGGCGACTTCAACGTAGACATTATGGACCTTAGGACCTAGCTTTGTCGTCGACTCGTTATGTCGCTTTATGTCCCTCAATTTACATTATATGGGGCAACGCTAAGGTAACGTACGGTTACTCACCCATACGATACCCGGAGCTTCGCCCACTCGTCATGATTCACTTCGTGGAGATGCGTGGATTTTTTTTTAATGCTTTCTCAGAAACAAATCACTTCTCTTTCTAAGTGATGTATTTTCAAAACAACGGACACGACGTTCGGTACGCTGTGGAACTGATGGGAATGGTAATCAAACGGTACTCTTCCGCGTTTTGCTTTTTGCGGCATCGGGCGATATCGGCCACACCGGCAGCTGCGAAAAAAGCAACGCTCAGTTCGGCACAACGCTGTCAACGAAAAAAGAAAAATTCTAAACGCTTACCAACCGATGCCTTCCGCGTCATCGGGCGGTAGCGTTTCGTCCGGGCCCTAGAAGCCGTCCTCGCGTTGCGCGGGGCTCAGCGACGCGCTTCCAATTTACAGTGTCGCGTCCTGATACGGCACTACATGCAGGACATTGCTACGTCTCAAGAGCTCGCGCTCAAGGTTTGTTAGATCACCCAGGCTCATCGTGTGCACTACACGACAAACCGTGGGACCGTCTGCTAGGCGACGCACGTGGTTCGTCGTAGCCATGGTTGCAACGCCGTCAAAAAGAGCGGTGGCAAGGCACTGTGTGAAGGCCACCATGAAGCGAGACTTCCGGTATGGAATCGGCCTTTGACGTCAGCGGGAGAGTGAAGCGCGAAAGGGAACGTTTCTTGTCGTCGTCTGCTCGAGTTTTGAACTTTGAAGACGAATAACATCAGTTTTGGTGCACCAATTTTCGTAATTCTTTTTGCAATCGTTTTGCCACTCATTACTACACGCATTGCAGCGCTAAATAAGGCAGTCGCAAAAGCCCCTTTAAGGGCCCCTTTAAAACGCCAGAGATTAATGAGCTGTACTTGCTTCCCTATAAACTGTTCTAATCTCTCGTCGTGAATTATATTCATTGCGGTCTACATTATTTGTCATTCTTAGAATTCGCTTAGGTAACATTGAAAGCTCTACCTTTATCGAAAGCCATACATCTCGGGGTTAGCTTGCCTGCGTCTGTTAAGACATAGCGGCCTACCCGCACAGTGCTTATCGTTTCCTGTCAGCGAAGAAGCTGATAAGGCTGCTATATAAACGCCCCTTTACAGTAATGATGGTAGTGAACGGCTTCCCCGAAAAAACTGGAATGTTGGTGTTGACTATCTTGCAGTGTCGTGTATGCCAACGCACGTACTCCGAGAAACCATTCGCACGCAGCCGTCACGACTAACTCGCTCGCTCTGCGATCTGGTGCGAAGTGACACTACGAGCCATTTCTTCCATCTTGCCATGACTTGATGGAATGGACAAAACGAGGAGAAAGGCTATTACCGAAGGAAATACCTCCTTTTACGCTCGTAAAGGCGTTAGTATGTTTAGCGCACCGGAACAATTATGCAGGCCCGACGAACCGAATAGTCGCAAGAGCTCGAACGCATCCTGTAATCGGCCGACCTCATTTCACCGATGTGACATTTCCTTTCCTTCTGTTCTCTGTAACGCATGCCAATGTAGCGTGGCTGATTTTCCGTGCAATACCTCCCTTTAAAAGAAACTCTATCAGCTTGCTGCGTATCGCGACAACCTGGACCTTGGAAGCATTTATTTCTTTTTCTTTTGCGCAGAGGTCTGTCATTCGGTCGGTGAATACTGAGCGAACTGCCCGGTTATACGGCCTTATAGTTTTAAAAAAAGCCCGAACTGCGCCTCCGATATTGTTGTAGTTTCTCGATTCACGCTGCATGTCGTGTATCTTTCGTTAATCGACGCGCAGCCGCGAGAGGGCAAGTCCTGTGGTGACTCACCCTTCTCTCTCTCCAAGTTTGGCGCTCCGCTCGTGCGAGGCGAAGAAAGTGGAGCAGGGAGGCGTATTATCGAAACCGGCGCTGGAAGAGCCGGCCGGTTCAGGCCCCGCGCCTGGGCGTGCTGGGAAACCTAATAGCGCTCTCCTTTCTTTCGGCCACTGCACGTGCGACAGAAGCGGGTGGGCCACTTGCTCGGGACGGCTGCCTCCTCTCTCCCCTTAATGGCCGAGGTTTAGTCGGATCAGCTCCGATGAAGCGACGAGGAGGAACGAAACGGAATGCTCTTACGACAAAGAAAAATACACAACACAGTCGGCGTTACAAGTTGTATCGATTACTAAGCACGCCGGTGTACTTAGATTTGGGTGCACATTAAAGAACCTCACGTGGTCAAAGTTAATCCGGTTTCCCTGACTACGGCGTGCCTCAATCATGTGGTGCGTAAAAACCCAGAAATTATTATTAAGCGAGGTAGTTCACTGCATGTATGTGTCATTGCGTTGTGACGCTGGGGTGATATCATGCTATATTTTTTTTTTTGTTTTGGAGTGTGCACTTCGTCACTGGCTCCCATTCCGCACATAACTCCAAGCGCCGAAGCAGGACGCAAGCTCGCTGACTTTGCCTTCTTTTTTTTTCCTTGTTACTCCCCCCTTTCCTCTGCATGAGCATATGGGGTATCAAACGGGTCACATGCTTGGTAAACCGGACGCTGATAGAAGCAAGGTTTCCATTAACATTCGGCTAACCTCGTCTCATTAGCAACAAGATGGGCGCTTTCGGCAACTTCGTACGGTGCATGATTTGGTACGGCTTGCGTACACGATAAAACGAAAACAGAGAAGGCCGAAAGTGGGACAAACGTAGCGGTGTTCGCGTCTTTTGCCCTCGTTCGTTGGGCGCTGCGTGTATACATCGAATCGCTGGTGCGACAACTGTACGTCGCGCCATCGCTTTTCGCTCAACGAGGTCCCTGTCGGGCAACATTGATACGCAACCTTCGAAGAGCAGCAGCGTGGCTTTCGAGCCATCGTTGCATACGTCGTGCTTTCAGCGTCACAGCGCGCCGGTTCACGACGCGAGAGTCCGCGTATGTGTTATGTACTGCATAGCGTGACGTCTCGTCGCTGGATGTGTTGGCGGTTGTGTGCCAGAAGAGGACGTTGTCGATGTCGAGGACGGGACCATTGCTTTCGCCTGGCTTCCATCCATCTTGCGTTTGTTTCTATTGGGAGGTAACGCCTTTTTTTTCTTTTTTTTTTCCTGTCCGCATGGAAATGCGCCGCAGTGATTAGAGGAACGTATAAGGCACGCGCTTGTACGGCCATTGATCGCGTTGCCAGGATGTGCAATGTGCATAACCCTGTTTACGTCGGCTGAAGCTAGAGTTAGCGGCAGAGTTATATCACCGCTGCGTCACCGAGCCATTTTTCGTTTCTGTAAAGCGAGAAATACTTAAAAAAAGAATGAGGAAATGCTCGTCGTGAAACGTAGGTCATTCGTTTATACGCTTTACAGGTACCATTTAAATACTCGAGTTCGTTTACTGTTGCGGTGCGTTTTGCGTATGTTCAGCATCTTTCACGCATTGTGTACGTCGCTTCATTCGTCATATGTACGCTCGTATCGCGCGCCCCCGGAGAATTGCCTCGTACTCATCAAACGAGCCACCTCTCGTGGGCCTCGAGCGATGCTTTCCACCCGTTTGCGATCGTAAGTTGCCCTTTTCTATCGTGATCTGGTGATTTCGCCCTCTCCGGCTCAGGGCCGCCTATACAGCGCCGCGAGCGTTGTCTCCTCACTGCTGAGGTGTTAGCAACGAGCGCATTCAAGCGCCTGCGGCCAACGACAGATTCGTTCCACGCAACGTTCGCTGGCGATAGGTCTCTCGAACTTCACCTTGCGCCTGCCCAATGACCGAGCGTGTTTCCGTCTCTCTCTCTTCAGAAGGGCTCATCGCTGCTTACCTAATCTGCGAATCGGCAAGTCCCTGTTCTGGACCTTGTGGTTTGCTGTCACCACTCCATATTACAGTTAACATTGGTCGTGTAAGTACGTCTAATCCTTTCGTGTGGTATGACAAGTTTCCTACAGGTTTTTTTGCTTTTTTTGCGCTTGCATCAGATGGCCCACGAGCACCGCCGATGTGCCAAAGTAGTGAACTTGCCGAGTGATTGATGGTAGCGCGAAGGGACAAATGCGACTAACGAACGCAGGACCAGTGCTTTAAGCTGACAGATTCAGCAGAAAGTGATGCCAGCAACAACGAAGAGTCTTAGTGAAACGGGTTGTTGGTGCATACTGAGTGATGAAATACAAAAAGACGCGTACCATCGAGGAAGAATTTAAGACAGAACACAAAAGGGCGTCACTCCCGACTAACTTTATTCTCAGAACACCAGCGACATATATGTAGTGGTATAGCACATCGCCTCACATGCTCGTCAAAATACACGCGATAAGAATGACAAAAACGACTCAATCAAGAAAATATTCGAAGAAACTAAATTCACCACCAGAACACATGTGTCACACATATCCCTTCTTTTTAATGTCGTATGCTTCCGTGATCCCACGCGCTAGGGTATTATTACACTTCCAAAGAACGGATGCACTGGAAAACTTAGGCCCACACTTGCACGGAAAGTTCATGCTCCCTAATTCGGTCGTTTATGCACCGGCCTGTTTGGCCGATGTAAACCCTACCGCAACTAAGCGGGATCTCGTACACCACGCCAACCGAGCAGGCGGCAAACGGCCTTGCGTGCGTCGCGGGGAGGGCCTCGGTGCAGTAGAAATTCGTGGGCACAGGCACTTCAGAGATCACAAAAGGCACCTGTTAAGGTTGTGAGCAACCTTGTGCACGTATGGCGTAACCATGGGCCTTTTCCCATCTGTGAAGTATTGAAATTAATGCCTGCGTTATTCAATTACAGAAAAAAAAAAGCTCAATGGTCTAAAAAAAAAAAAAGGCACACAAACATTTGTTTATTTAACATAAACTTTCTGCTTCATTATAGCTGCGAAAGACTTAAACGAAGCCAGAGCACACAATGCATGTAGAGTATGATCTCTGTAATTGATATGGCGCCTAGTAACTACACGGCAGTTGGTTGGCAGTGCAGGCGTATTATACTTCCTGCTTCGTTAATGGGATCTTGGGTTTTACCCCGCTTACTCATAGTTTTACTTTTGTCTATTACGCTTTGTTCGCGTGCTCAGTTTGCCGCTTTCAGGTGATCCAATCCGGCCTTTGGTGCGAAGCCAATACGTGGCTTGTCGAGGGAAGAAGCCCTGTTCGCAGCGAGTTGCAGCCACGCGGCGGACACACTCGGTGCATCGGCGCGCATAACAGAACGCCACAGCCCTGGCATCTCTCGTCTCCAACGCTATCCGAACGGTTGTCATCGTTTGACTTTCAGAAGCGCAGCCTTGGAAGAAGCGGGCTTGTGTGTGTATTTTTGTTTTATTTTTTATCCTTTGCGACGAGACAGGTGTCCTTCGGTGTTAATCTCGCCCGTTGTCATTGGTTCCGCGGAGCTGCATGTTTCTGCGTAAACTGGGTGACCCTAGAGTAATGCGTCCTATGGCGATATTCACTGCTGTATTGGCACGTCCATTGGATATGTATGAGACCCGGCCCACGTTGTAGGCATTGCATCGAGCGGTCTCTGATTGTTTCGATTCAGCAATGTTACACATGTCGGGAGCCTTGTTACCTTCGCGTGTTTTATGCGCAAGACGCAGTACATTTTGCTTTCAGTTTACTGTTCCCATGTGGTAATGCCAAGTGATGGCGAGGTCTGTCGGCCGGCGTTTTTTCTTTTTAGGCACGCCGCTTCCCGCGCCTCCAGCAACAAGAGGCGTGTGCTTGTGTGCCAGCCTTTCTCTCTTCTGCCAAGTTCGTCTGCTTCTTGGCGTCTCTTTTGCTTTTCTGAAAAGCAGAAACCTAAAATTTGGGATCGCGAGACGGTGAGGGGTGCCGGCAAGATGAGCGGCGCCTCCTGCCTCAGGCGCGGAATGCAATGCGGCACGGGGCAGTTGCTGGAGGGCGTTGCTGAGTCATGCTTTCCACGGGCTCCCATTTACTTGACCGTACGGTCTGGGTGCAAAGTGGTTTGCGAAGATCCGCTTGCTCCTTTCCACACAAAGAACGGGAGCGCCGGCTTTTTTGCCCGGTTGGTTGCGGGCGAAACACTGCTGCTGTGCCCGCTTCAGTGGCATGTCCAGAACCGCACGGCAAGAATGCTTACGACGCCACCAGATAGCGAAGTAAAATATGAAACGCGACCTGTTGTGCGCTTCATATTCCAGCACGCTCAGCGCTTTTTAAGCTATCGGGCCCTCACTAACCTGAGCACAGCTTGAGAGTGGGCCTGTAAAGGCTGACGCCACCCGGTCGTGCGCTGCAGTGTAGAATGAGCGCGCTGACGCGTGGTTGCATCGTGTGAACCCTTTTTTTGCAGCGCTTCAGAACACACGCGGCCGGCTCGGTGCCCTGTCTACTCGGTGTCGACAAAGAAGTAACACGTGTTAAGCTTTATCTGTGCTTACATGCATACGAGTGTTCTGGTGCTCCAAGAAGCTTTTCCCTGTCAGTGATCATCTGAGCATCCCCGCGTTGGTTAAGCTAATTCTAACGCAACGGCATTGCGACTGAACCGGTGAAGCGAGCATTGAAGCGGCAAAACCTCGTAGTCGTTGTTTCGTGACAAGGACGGGCACAGAAAATGGCATTTACCTCCTAATGCCTTCAGATTTAATGCCATTCGCGCGGTGCCACACGGACGAACGAAATGGCCTTCGCCCAAATGCCATTCGTCACCGAATGCCATCGCCAGAACTCATTCGACTGAGAAATGCATACTCTCGACGGCACAGCTGACGAAGTGCGGTATACCGAAGTTATATAAAACGACATCCTATTCAGCTGAAAATGAAGTTTTCACGTCTTTTATTTACACTAATTCCTTAAACAAGCGCTTCAAACGCTTTATTCTGGATGCGACAGGCGCCATTTTCTTTTTACGCTGTGAATCTGACTAGCGTGGCTTAGGTTGCTACGGTCGCCGGCAACGTCGTGAAACAAAGCAACGAACTAAAGCTTACGGCAGCGTAATATGCTTGTTTCTACATTTAATTATTCTCGGAGGTATGTGAAGCTTGTAAACGCATGTTTATTTTTTTATTACTACTCAACACTTGCTCACTACAGAAGATGCTGCGATCGACATCATCAAGTCAAATGTCATTCAGTTTGGACGTGTAGCAGCTCCGACGAAAAAAATGTCATTCGGGAACTGAATGCCTTCACTACCGAATGTCAGTTTCTGTTCCCGTGTGGCACGGGTATTATACCCTTGTTACACTGGCACGTTAACCTCAGTTGCGGCAAACCTTAGTTCCATTAAACCGCAGTTGCATCCAGTTAGACGGAAAGCCTAACCGCAGTTATCCCACTAACCGTGGTTGCTCCGAACTAAGGTTGACCACCTCAGTTAAGGAACCTAACTAACAAAATGGCGGCACACAAGTCGGTGGTTGAAGGCAGCGTGGCTCCACTGGAGGCTGAAACGTCTTCCCAAAAGCAAATAAACTGGCCTTTCTCAAGAACAGAAGCGTTGACACGCGATACAGCCCGTCAAAACAAACCACGCACCAAACACGGCGATACCAAACGTATCAAGCGACAGATTGTCTTGGCTTTCGCACCGACCGTAAGTTGACTTCGCCCACAGTTGCGAGACTAGCCCTTATTAAGCCAAACCTTGTCAGAACACTTGATGAAATACGCTCGGGGACTGCAGATGCAAAGAGGAAGGAATTATTTTAACTGAAATACGTTGTATTTGTCAGTATTTTTGATAAAAACCAGCTAAACGTTTATATTTTAATCGCGAAACTTAGTGTCACGTGACCTGCTTCAGCGACCCAAACTAAGGACAACTTTCCGCGTGTAACATGTGCCAACCCCAGTTGGCACTAACTATAGTTTACTCCGGTTAATTGAGGCCCGTCGTAACTGAGGTTAGCGTGCCCGTGTAACTAGGGTATTAGTGGTCGGCATATCGTTAGCGCAAATTCAAACCGCCCGCCTCCGAGAAAGGATGCCGGCCTTTTTCTGCCAGGCAGCCGGCGCTGCGGGGCACAGCCCGGCGAAAAAGCAGCTTGCGCCGTTCTCGAGGTCAAGTTCTAGTTTCCGCGAATCAAACTTAAACGTACAAGTTGCATTTTATTCTGTATTGTAATTCACTGCAATATTGTTTTTCACCTTGAGTATTTCGAGTATTATAGTGATTAGTTGTGCTGAGGACTTTCTATCCTATCGAGCACTATAGTGGCGCAAATCGTGTGCTACAGTACCCTTAATTTCTCGATTACTAAAGCGTTTATGTGCATAGTACCGACGTTTTAGAGGTTCTCAAGCATTGACCTTTCATTCTGACAAAAATGCTGTTTGCCTTTAGTGTCCCTTTAAGTGAACATTTCAGAGTCCTTCCGGAGGCGTACACGGGCGAGGTTCGTGTCACGGTGCAGTGGATGTCATTACACCTTCCTATAACGGTTCGTAATGCCCAGCACGGCAAGCCAGCTGAAAGTGTGACGTCGGCTTGGCACGAAAGCAGTGACTGACTCCCTGCTACTGCGAGGCGTGTGTTCCGATGAGGGGCGGATACATTGCAAAGCTACTTATGTTCTGCGCACATTCTGCCGCCCCACGACCTCGCGCGGTCAAACTTAGCCCGGATCACTTCAATAGGCTTCCAAAGCAACGTCGAGTGGCGCCACTGCTCTTATCGCAAATGGGGGCATCCACGGCCACAACACTGCCACTCCCGCGCTTTCGGAGTGCGCAATGTAGCTGTGTCTGGCAGTGCCGAACGTGTGCTTGGCAAATCCGGCGACAAACCGCCTTCGCGGGCAGCGTCTGTCCCCGGCAACGCATAGCTCAGCCGCGCGAGGGTCGCGCCCAAACTTGAGCTTGGGTTCCCTATACAGCGTGTAGACGCGCGCGTTATATGGAAAGTTTAACTTGGCAGATGTGGTTAATCAATCGTTCGATCAGTAAACACAAGCAACTGACAACAGCGTGACGATTTCGACGCCGTCCAAGTGTCCTCGGTCGATCGCCGAAAGAAAAGGACGAGTGCGTGTCATCCGGTGGGAGGTGACTTCCGGTGGTCGAACCGAGAGCGAGCCTTCGGCGTCTGGCCTCTCCGGTGTGCTCCTTGATCTGTTCGACCGTTGGAAATTGCCGCTGCTGGCGCTTTCTTTTGCACGCGTTCGCTGCTTCATGCATGCCGTTCAGACGGACACGCGGTTTTGGCCTCTTGAAGGGACGCTCAATCGGTTTGGATTGATAAATTGTATTCCGAGAACACTAATGTCGTTACACATACGAATAGAGAGGGGAAAAAAGAAGGTCGGTTTCATTTTTAAATTTCGCGCCGATATCACCGCGTGTAACGTAACGAATTTCAAAGTACATTTTTCGTACGTTGGCGATTTGGCTCTACGAAATTTCCTGAAACTTTGTATGTGAAGTCTCTGACACCCTCGAAGGTCAACGTATTTCATTTCTGCAGAATGGGAACTACGTAGGGCTAGTAGACGCCGTCTATGACGTCACGGCGTTTGGTGCGGGAATTTAAAGGCCTACCGCGTTTTCTCCCATATACCAAGCGTCTTCTCACACGGCAAGCGTGGGGACATTGGAATTCGGAAAGAGTAATTTGCTAATGTGAGGAAATGGTGTTTCTCTTTGACAACTGGTCGATTATAGCTGACATCGTCTGCATCTCAACGCACGTTTAGTGACGCAACACTTTACCTTTCGGCGCAAAGCAAGGTGGCCAGGATAACGCCTCTCGTCGTTGCTCCTTTTGGCTCGTATTCCGCTGATCGACACTGGTGACCAGAATCGCTTGACGTCCTGTCATTCGCACTGTTTGTGTCCTTATGTTTTTCTTTTGCATAATCTTGCCCATCCTGCATGGAGCGCGTGTCCGCAGGATACGTATGACATAAATAAATGCAACGCGAATGATCAACCATATATCCCCGACCGGAACCACTCCAGCGTTTTTCGGGCACTGGTTCTTATTTTGTTTGCGCTGATTTGAGTTTCTCGACGCGGGAGCTTCTGTCGAGTTGTGGACGCGTTGAGAATCGTCTCTTTACCGTCCTCGGCTTGCGACTTGTCCGACGTCATTTTACAGTCTTTATTTCACCTGCGGGGTCGAAATTTGCATCTCAAGTGGGAAGAATCGGGGACGCTGCAGCATCTTTTATACTCGCAACGCGGCCGCATTGCGCGCGTGCAACGCTTTCACGCGGCGGAAACACTTTGGCGACCCGGCTGGCGCGTGTCTGAACCTTCACCGCGCTCTGACCGAACGGGCGCAGCAGTTTCTCCCCGCTCGCGCAGAGTGTTCGAGCCAGCATCCTCCGATTGCGGCCCTTTCAACCTCTCGTCCTTGCTGGAGGCACGGATGGGAGCCGAATGGTCGCCTCCGGCAGGAGGAGTATTTCGCTCGCCTGATGCCGGTCGCTGCTCGGGTCCGCGCAGCGAAAATTGCCCGCTCGCTGCTGCCTCATAATTGCAGCTGTGATCGCGCGCGCGTGAGCGTTCACCTAAGTCTCGCCGACAAGAATTGGCGTGCCGATTTTCTCGAATGCGTCGCCACTGGAGATCCTTCCTTCTTTCTTAACTTGAGCAGCGAATGAGGTGTGGGGGGAGTTCCTTAATTTTGTCCTAAGCAGCTTCAAAAGTGCTGTAGCGACTATAGATGTATAGTTTGCACGCGTGAAGCGCAATGCTGTGCGGGTCTGTGCAGTTTACTCATTTGTGCTCCTCTTACGATCTTGTTTTGAACCACTGGAGCCAATGTCATGACCACATATATTTGACGATTTTGACCAGGTATATATATATATATATATATATATATATATATATATATATATATATATATATATATATATATATATAGTCGTGAACAATACGAGACGACGACGAAGCAGCCAAGAAAGCAAGCCACAGCGGCAGTGGTAGCCACGCGATTTTGGACCCTTGACGTTCCTCGTCGTTCCTTCACGTTTGGGCGTGAATAAAGCACGTGACAAGTATATATATATATATATATATATAAGCATTGTAACACAGCACCCGGCCGTAAAACTTAAGAACAAAATCAGGCACTGTATACACCTTTTCAGACAATCCTCTAAAGCAGGGGTTTCAGACACGCGGCCCGACCCGCAGATGACTTTGTCCCATATAGTTTTTTCTTAATATGTATGTTCATGAGCTACGCATACGTGACTGCTCTCACGCGTTCTTTTTGTGAGGCACCCGATGCGGTCAATGTGAATTTAAACGTCACCGTGGAACGAAAGCTCAATATTTCGGAATCGGCGTCCAGATTTCAGTCAAGATCAGCATCGATGTGTTTGTGGAATCCCCAATTCAGAAATGACACGAGGCAAAGGCCTTCTTCCAAATGGGTTAGCTGACATTTTGTTCAAACTCCCTCGGTACTCGTCTCTTATTCACATTGTCCGCCTTGACCCGCTCTGACCCCCATGTAACCGTAAGTACCCTCATTTTGCCACTTATTTTCATCGCGCCTAATATGGGCGCGAGGACATAACGGTGCGCCGCCATGCGGAGGTGACGTGCAAGGTTGGATTGCTCTGCCAGCCGCTTTCGCGTCTCCTTTTTTTATTATTATTGTTCTACTTCACTTTAAAGAAAACAGTAAAACACTGCTGCGGCTTGGTCACTGACTCTACGAAATGCTAAATAACTGCTCAGAAAAAAAAAAAAAAATGTCACGTTCCTCATAAAGCGTTAGACAACGCCCTGACTGCTGGCGTCGTCTGCTATGGCCACCGATATGCAAACCACGGGGGTCGAGCACGCTTCTTTCGTAAAAGGTAACGAATCATTTTGCGTCGAATTGAAACTAAGCATCAAATGGGCTTTAGCGCATGCTTGCCGCAAAGAAACATATTTCTGCTGCAAAAAATGCGTGCAACCTCATTCACTGTAGGTTTGCATCTAAAAACGGGCTTCGATTGACACGACAAGCATGGGCAAATTCACACTCCTGTTTAGTACACAAAGCCCATTGAAGCACGACATAAGCGGTTTCTCGGCTTTGTGGGAAGAAGCAGTCCAGCATGCTTAGAGCTTCATGATTGCTTCATACCTTTCTCGTATGATTGGAGACAAACGCACGAGAGCCATATGCACCTCATTCACAGGTTTTTTTTCTATCTTCGAAAGTCTGCCCTAAGGCATAATAATTATTGATTTAGAGATACACATACAAATTTGCGTCGTGTATAAAGTCCAGTAATGGGCGGTGCTGAGGTCCACTAATCCAGCGGTTAAGGTCGGGTGGTCGGCGAGGCCTGAGGCCGGTTGCCCGTAAGTGACGACGACGGCTTAATTGTAGACCCGTGCAAGTCCACAATAAGTATGTGACAGTTACATCCTGGATTGGGGCGTCGCAAAATGGGCACGATGTACCATACAGGCCGCGGTACTTTTGCTCCCAAAGGGTGGTCACGGATGGGGTAAGTTGTAGAACATTTCACGTGAGTTCGTCTGCGGCACGATTTTAATAAGTATCTCTTGCTTCTCATTGCGCGAATTTTCTAAGGTTGTCACACGGTGCATTTTCGATCGCCACCGAACCCCATCGGGATGAGAATTGTCGACGATTGACTCCGTTATCCAGCTTGCACAAAGGTGCCAATCGCGATCGAAAAACACGGCCCCCATCGTGCTCGATTGCGATAGCAAATGCGCACCGTGTGCCAGCCGGCCGTATTACTTTGCGCACTGGAATTATCATGCTGCAAGGTGTGGCTTACCGTGGCCTAAATGACAATTTTATGTCTCAGTGAAAATGCCAGCGTCCAGCCTTTACAGCTTCACTGATAAGCAGTATGACACTTCTCGGCTGCTGTTAGAAGGTGAATCGGCGTTTGAAGCGGGCCACGTTTTCGCCTGTAGCGTAAAGCAACGTAGAGAAGAACAAGTGACACTGGCTACGCGCTGTGGTGGAAGTTACGTCGGCGAGACAGGTAACTTTCAGCAATGACTCAAGCAGTACATGTACGACGTAAGAAAGAAGGTTTCATCGAACGCGCAGAAGCCATGAAACAGACTGGGACATGGCAAAGATAACGGAAAGAGAAAAGAACTGGACTCCTCGGCCTTATCTTGAATCTCTGACAATCCAGACAATGGCGCACACGCTTAACCGTCATGACGGCAACTTTCCACACGTGTACGCACGTTGCCTACATGATATTTGAAAACACACATAACCGGACTGTTTGCGCATTCATTTTTCGATGTGAACAAGGTTCCTGTGCCGGAGCCGAAACGTCTTGCTTTTATTTGGATATTCGTGGTCGGTGTCCATTTTAACACCGTGGCCTTGAAATATCACTGAAAGAAAGACACGTGACAGCGGCATTAGGCTCTTGCAAAGCAAGGTAGGGGTGAAAGTGAAAGCTCACGCCTGGCTCCTTTGCGCTCGTACGTAGCGGACTGTGGCACAGAGCAGAAAAGTACCGTGCCGCCGATAACGTTTACTGCAATTTTCCTGATTGTGTAGGTTCAAGGTATCCGCACACATGAAGTGAGAGCAAAACAACGCTGTTCAAAAGAAAAAACACCACGAAATCGCGGTTAAAAACAACGCATTCAACCGTCCGCTTCCCTTCACCAGAACGAGGTGAGACCACGTGATTCAACCCCGCACGTCACAGCGACTGCAGCGCCCGCGTCTCCAGTGGTGAGCCTCGCGCCCAGAAATCCGCTGGGGTCATGGGGGGATTGCGGATTACGAGACCGTGATGTCACGGATTATTGAGTGCCCCCCCCCCCCCCCCGCGCCTCCTCGGAGGACACGGGGACCTTTTCCCCGACAGGACAAACGATCCCCCAGCGGCGGGGGTTATTAGTCTTTTAGCAAGCTACGGAAATACGGTACGCAAATACGGTAAGGCAGTACGGCAGCGCTTCTCCTTTCCCACTCGTTGTGCTTAAAGGTACACTAAAGGCAAATAATTTATGTCAGAGTGAAAGCTTAATTTATGACAACGTCTAAAACGACAATATTATCAACAGCAGTGCCCTACTTACCGAGAAATTAAGCTGAATGTATCACACGACGTGCGCCACGAGTGGGACATTTTGGAAATGACCCAGATGACGTGAGAGAGTCAGACTACAATTAATCTCGAGTAATTAAACTAGCTACAATAAAAAGACAACCTTCCGTGCACCAAGAGACGTAATAAAATGCTGCATGTTCGTTTCTGTTTGATTCATGGAAAAAGGAACCTCTTTGGCGGCCATGGGCAACGGCGCGCGTGGTTCGAAGGTTCCGTTTTCGCCGAAGTGCGCTTCGGCGGTGCCCGGCTTCGCTCACACGGTCGCGTCTCAGTGGTAGTTTCGGTATCGCGTACTGCCGCGTGTGTTTTGCACGCTCGTGAAAGTCGCTCTGACAGAAAGTTCGACAAAATGCCGCACGCATGTGATGTTGCCGGATGCCCAAATGGTGCACGCCGCCAGTGCACGCCGCGGCGCAGTAAAGGCGGGCAACGTTGGGCACGGCAACAGTGACGTCAGACAGACCGCTTCCAGGCGGGTGATTTGAAGTGCGCTAACGCGATGCGGACCACTACAACGTGATTTTATTTCAAAATAAGCAGTTCCTTGGCACATAAGTAGCACTACGAGGTTTCTGGACCGCTATTTCAACAATCAACGTCAACTTAATATTTGCCTTTAGTGTTACTTTAAAGGGGTACTGACACAAAAATTTTGCCCTCGCGTTTTTTTGCTGCAATGTGTTGCTGGGGTCCTGTTAGTCATAACACGGCACATCGTTTGCTGCAGCGCGCGACAGATAATTAATTACAGGCTCCTCATTACCGACCAGTGTCACTTTCGGTTGCAAGAACGACAGGCCGCCGGGTGCAACTATCACTACCTGGCGCTCGATCACTTCAGCACACAGAACTGTGACGCACTTCCGCACGGTTCGCGAGCAGCAGCCGAGAAGTAGGCTGCTGGAGCCAACGCGGGCAAAAAAACATGGCGGCTATGACGTCATCATAACTTGTTGCAGCGTGGTCGCGTGAGGGAAGTATGGGGTCCCCAAGGGTCCCCTTTGAGGGTGTCAGTAGCGCGGGGATGTCGATCGCTCACGCAAACTTCAAAATTCATTTAAAATAACTTCCAAGCTATATTCGCTGTTGGTATTTTGCAGATATACGCATGTTCACCGGAATCGATCTCGCAGGCTATCTTGGCCGTGAAATATTGTGTCAGTACCCCTTTAAGCCGCTCCCAGTTCAGGTGACAGTGCGTCCCCCGAACGACAGGTTCCTCGTTAAAGGCCAGCTCCGGCGATTTTTCTAGGTCAGTGGATCTCAATAAAGTTCGCTGGGTACGTTCCTTTTCACGTTCCCGTTATTTATGCCAAATTACAAGCTGGAGAGATACGCATTATCATTACGAATGAATTTTATTGATTGCTCCCACTCTCCCCACCTCGCTTCCCAGAATTATTGGCAACAATGTGTGCGTGACGTCATTTTTGGCTAAGTGATGGAACCGAGGAGCCACTTGAGCGTCTGCTATCCGCAAGGCAACAATCGTGTGTGTTTGGCCAGCGCTTCGTTGGCTGCGCGTGCGAATTTCAGTTCTTTGTGGTAGTGCGTGCGATGGGCGGCAAGTGGTGTTGCGTCGTGGGCTGTACACGATTCCCCGTTGGCAGTCACGAAACACTCGCACCTAACGATTACCCCGCGTCTTTATATTAGTGTGTTTTAGGTAGCAATGCCGGTTTGCCGCACGGAGAGTGCGGTAATACCGTCCCGGGTAAAGAATGCACATGCGTGAGCATTACCGTACGGAAACACTTTCCGTAACATGTACAGGGTGCACCGTGACCGGGCCTATCGGAGCTGCGCGTCGTGCGAAACAGTTCCAGTTCATGTTCCAGTTCCAAACAGTTCCAGTCCACTTCATGTTCCAGTTCATCGAAGATGAATAACGATTTTTGTTGGCCTCCAAATGCGTCGGAATCGCAGCTGTCATTTTCCGACAGCTCCGAGGAGCTTGTGCACGTAGCACGGTCTGTCACATGCAAGATACATTTCCAATGGAGTCACCTTTCCCCTGAGCGTCTGCTCTTCGCCGCTTTCGCAACTTTCATACTACGCGCTGGCGGGACCGGCATGCCTTGCATGATTTCCGGTTTTGGCCGACTTACACGTCACGCGAAGACAGTATGCTCGGTTGGGTTTCGGTGTTGCGTTATTTTGCTTATTAAACATTATTCTCCAATTTGCCGAGTATTTCTGCTATTGGGCCCGTGACAGGAGCGTCTCAGGAACATAGAAGCACCATTACTTTGACATGGCCAAAAAATCGCCGGAGTTGGCCTTTAACAATGCGTAGGCTGACAGGCAACAATACGGCGTCACAACCCCACAGTAACCTTTGAAAAAAGCTTTTGTGGTGTTGAGGTGCCTTCAGCGGCAAAGCACAACGAGCGGGAAAGGAGGAGGGCTACCGTACAGCCTTGCCGTATTTCCGTAACTTGCTAATTTCGGGCCCTTGTTTGGCCACATTGTTGCACTTGCTCCCGCAGAGAGCGGCAGTGGGTGTCCAGTCTGCAGCTGCATGGCGCTTCGCTCACGCGGTCGCGTCTCAGTGGTAGTTTCGGTATCGCTTACTGCTGCGTGCGCTTGGCTCTCGCTATTTTCGCACTGTTGATACTCTACTTCTGCTGCTGGCCAAGCTAAGCTCCGTTACAGTGAACTATACAGTTTCGGACTGGACTGTGGCTGCGTCTTGGCAAGGGTGATGGCCGCTGTTGCACAAGTAACCGTGGCGTTGGCGGCCGAGCAGTGAAGGCGGGCAACGTTGGGCACGGCAGCTGCTACATCAGAAGGCCCGTTGAGGCGGGTGACTTGAAGTGCGCTAACGCCGTGCGGATCACTAAAACGGGATTTTCTTTCAAAATAAGCACTTCCTTGGCACGAAACAAGCACTACGAGGTTTATGGGAGGCTATTTCAACAATCAACGTAGACTTAATATTTGCCTTTAAGCGAGAGAGAAATTTGACTGCGCAGCCGCTCTAATTTCGCCGCGTCGAGAGGCGCGCACCTTGCTTCCCCGTTTGTGCAGTGTGCTGCGACGTGTTTCCGGGGAGCGGAACAAGAAACGAGCGCTGCGGGACGGGCTATCCTTGTCGGCCAAATAGTGGGAGTAAAAGCGAGAAGAAAAGTGTCACTTGAGGCTCGCAAAGATCTCGCGACAGGAATGCAGGCACGCCTGTCGCCGCACGCGTGGCACGCACATTCCGACCCCCGTCGTGTTTCCCGACACCTTTGTCTCCCCTCGTGTCGAACACTATTAAAAAAAAGGTAGTAATACTTGCTAACTTTGGGGTTGTAACGGCTTGTCACATATGTTACAACCCTGTTAGTAAGCGCAGTTAGTAACGGCAAGGGTGGTAACTGCTACTACCTTTGCCGTTACTAACAGCAATTAGTGACTGTTACTACCCTAGCCGTTACTAACCATAGGTAGTAAAATAAAGGTTGTAAAAAAAAGTAGTAACTGACACTAACTTGTTCATTTTGCCACATTATTAACAGTGATCAAATTCATAATGCCACACTACGAAACAACATCGGCTAATCTTGCGTGAAGTGTCATGAACTATAAGAATACAGAGACTCAACAACAAGTTCACTACGAGCCAGTACTTACTAAGCGACTCCCGCGGTATTTATAGCCCCTACATTGGAGATGCACGACTGGTACCGGTGAGCACCTGTGTTTTACGATGAATTATCAAAAAATGTGACCCTAAAGAACCCCACCCTACTACCGGATTATGTGCGCTTGGGGACGTAGCACAAGACTTTTAATCAACCGTATTAAAAGAAACAATATATCATGTCTATTTGCTATAAAACTGGCGCAAAAAAGCATTATGTACAGCGGCCGAGACAAGGTACTAAGCCCACTAACATAGCCTCAGTGCATTTCAATGAATTCATGTGCTAGTACATAGACAGTAAAAAGCTAATAATAATCATTCCGAAGGTTTCACGTGCCAAAACCACAATATGATTGAGACGCGCCGTATAGTGAGGGACTCCGGATTAATTTTAACCACCTGTGGTTCTTCGCCTGTCATGCTAGCTTGTTGGGATTTATATTGTGTACTAAAACGCATATAGCACTTGCTTACACTTCATTAACTTTTGCTCCTCCGTTTTCAGAATAGGAGAATGATGCTTAGAAATCGCGGTTGCGTAATTTTAAAAAGAAAATTTATATTTTTTTCTTAATCCATGGACATTTTCTTCACCAGTTTTCGATTTAAAATGATGTGTCGAGACGATTCCAGTTATAAGTTAACACAATAGGTATTAACTACAATTTTAGATTAAGTATAGTTAACGGCCAGGTAGGAAAAAGGTAGTAACGGTCCATGAAAGTTAGTAACGGCTGCAGTTACTACCTATTTGCTTGCAGTTACTAACGTAGGTAGTAAACAGGTAGGAAAAAGTTAGCAACGGTTGCAGGTAGTAACTGTTTACTAACGTAGGTAGTAAACAGGTAGCGAAAGGTTAGTAACGGTCCAAGAAAGTTAGTAACCGCTGCAGTTACTACCTATTTGCTTGCAGTTACAACCTTTTTACTAACTTTTTTTTAAGAGTGAACGTTTTCAATCGAGCCGTCGGGTTTTGCCGGTTTCAATGCCTTTGGCGGAGTGGCCTTGCTTTGCTGTGGAAATCAGTGGTCAGTAACATCGCTCACACGATAGAAATCGCATACCCACCCTCTCTCAGCGCGAGCCCGCGTGCAGCGTCGACCTCATCTACTGTGAACGTTAGTATTCAAGCCGGTAAAACTAGAACGTCTATTCTACGTTATGTGTAATCATGGTGTCGATCTGAATGATGTACATCAGCTTCTATGGGGTCTCGATGAGGGGTTCACCTTAGATGCGGACGACGCTGTACGTGCGTATGTGTCTCATCGTCTGTTTTTTTGTTCTGACTGAACATTCCTTTGTCAGGTGACAATAACTTTATTTTCCGTTTCCTTTTTTTCACAGTTTGATAGCGCGTGTACTCTACTCTAATCTTCGCGAGGAGGGATTGCCCACGGCTGTCGACCCGCTTCGGTCGCGAAATGGTCGGTTGTCTTTCGAGCGCGAACGCGGAGGAACCAGTGAATGGCTGGCTTCATTACGGTGCGGGCACCCCTTCAGGTCGAGGCGGACATTTCGAGTCGACCCATCACGGCGCATCAGTCGCGTAAACGGGGCGCGCAAATGATCGTTATTAGCCGAGACGTCGGCGCAGTTTGTTCCCTCCGGCGGTGAAAATCATTTCTACAGCGAATGCGTGTGCCGCCGCGAAGCCAAGAGAGCGAGAGAGCCATTGTCTTCGCCGGTCACGGATGAGGGCAGCGAGTGCGGAAGGAACGAGTGAGTGTTGCCTTGTTGTCCCACGTCACAGTGAAAAAGCTGGGAGCTCGAGGTTGGCCTCGACAGCGGCAGACGTTGTTTTGCGACAACTTTTCTTGACAGCACTGTGGAAGCTACAGAACCGAAGCTCATGCCTGCTGCCGCGCCAAAAAACAAAACTTAAGTTTACTGATAATTTTCTCATTCGCCTTGCTCGAATAAATGCTGCTTTATTTATTATGAGGCTCAAACAGTTGCGGGAAGTCGTAGTTAAAGTACAGTTATTGTGTTCATTTTGCAAGAATGCCTTCCTTTTCTTTCCATTTCTTAGACAGCATCACCTTTTCGGCACGCCTGTTTTCCAAAGGAGACATGGCGTCCGTGACGTAGGGTGATTCCACGAGAGATCGAACATGCCTGTCCGGTCGCATTTTTTGTTTTGCCTGGTTTTTTTATATGTTATGTGGGCACATTCAAAGTGCACGGAACTGAAAATTTTATTTCCAAGAAACGCTCCCAGCGCGCCAAAAAAATATTTGAAGGTGGCGGCGCGGGCCTCCTGTTTTTGCTCACTGCAATGTTTTCGCATTTCACGGCCAAATTTAGCGCGAACTATAAATGACGTGGCGAAAATTTTTTTGCTGGTTTTAATACGCATTACTGTGAATTACATCTATGCTTTCTTTATGCCGTCCTCAAAAAGAAGAAAATGTGAAAAAATGGCAAACATGGCCGAAATAAAAAAAGTGTGCTAAGTTTGAGGCGCCTTGGCGCCTTGGCTATTGCAAACAGAAACTTGAAAACGATGTCAAATATAGAAAACAGCCTTCGCAACATTTATACCGAAGATCATTTTCCTATGAGCAGCGCAAAAAAAGAAAAAAATAGTTAAAGAAGCGAGTTTTTTCAAAGAAGCACATTTTCAAAAAGAAAATAAAAAAACTCCGGTCTCAATCCTGACGACAATTTTTTATCGAAGAGTGCTTATGTCAATGAACACACGGTTTATATATCATATGTCCTCATTTGCTTTGTTTACGAGATATAACTGGCCAAAATGACCCTTGCTGTCTGTGCTCACTTCAGTGCGACCGATGGTTGTTATCAGCTTGCATTGTGCGTAAATCTCAGTTTTAATTATTCTGCTGCAGCAAAACCTTGCTCTGGTGGCTTTTCGTCAAGAAAAATGTGTTCTCAGATTTTATTTGTGTCTAGCGTGTGCAAAAGTGCGCTGCTGCCGCCCTCTAAAGGGTGATTCCACGAGAGATGGAACATGCCTGTCCGGTCGATATTTTTGTTTTGCCTGGGTTTTTTATATGATATGTGGGCACATTCAAAGTGCACAGAACCGAAAATTTTATTTCCAAGAAACGCTCCCAGCGTGCCAAAAAAATATTTGAAGGTGGCGGCGCGGACCTTCTGTTTTTGTTCACTGCAATGTTTTCGGATTTCACGGCCGAATTTAACGCGAACTATAAAAATGATGTGTCGAAAATCTTTTGTTGGTTTTAATACGCATTACTGTGAACTATATCCATTCTTTTTTTTATGCCGTCATCAAAAGGAAAAAAAAAATGTGAAAAAAAATGACAAACCCGATCCAAATCAACAAAGTTTGCTAAGTTTGATCTGCCTTGGCGCCTTTCCTATTTCACACAGAAACTTCAAAACAGTGTCAAGTATCTCAAGGAGCCTTTGCAACATTTATGCGGCACATCGGTTTCCTACAGGCAGCGCAAAATAAGAAGAAAATAGTTAAAGAAGCGAGTTTTTTTTCAAAAAGTACATCTTCAAAAAATAAAAAAAAACCTCAGACCTCAATTTTGACATTTTTTTTTATTGAAGAGTGCTTATGTCAGTGAAAACACCGTGTTAATATGCTTTGTTCACGAGATTTAACGGGCCAGAATGACCCTTGCTGTGTGTGCTCACTTCAGTGCGATTGATAGTTGTCATCAGCTTGCATTGCACGTAAATCTAGTTTAAATTATCTTCCTGCAGTAAAACTTTGATCTGGTGCCTTGTCGTCAAGAAAAATGTATTCTCAAACTTTAATTGTGTCTAGCGTGTGCGGGGGTGGGCTTCTGCCGCCTTCTTAGGGGCTAACGCGTACTCAGTTTGCAGCTTACAACCTCAACTTACCCCGCCAGTATTCGCTAATCAGAAGCACGCAAGACACCGCGAGCATATGGCACTTTGTCAAAACTCTCCTTGCACACAGAATAAAGCATCTGTCTGCAGCGAAGGCCAACTTAATCTGTAACTAAATGCCACAATCAGCAGGCTCGCTGTTATGCAGTTGTTTTCTCACTGCCTGCTTGCTTCCCTTCCATTACGTGCATTGTACGCTCTAACCATCTTCCCCATTCGACGCACCCTGTGCCTAAACAACATTTGTAAAAAGTTAGCTCAATCATTTCCGAGCCGTTTATTTCACTTCCCGCTATCACATGTTTTCGGCGTCGCAGATAACGTCTTCCTGTATCATCTCGACCTTTACCTCAGCGTTTCAACAGCCAGAAAACGTGCGGTGCGGCATGATTAAGCCATGAGTGGCCGAAGCTGCCCAATTGATGATGTTTTCTTGCCACTTTACTAAAGTGCTTTCCCACGTCGAGGACAGCAGAGGTCATTGGTGGCGCCATGCAGACGGACATTACCCTTAGTTTTGACAATGAGTGTGGCCTACAAATTAATTATTACAGCCCAAAGTGGTTAGCACCTTTAGTCATAAAATGTTAAACCGTTAGCAGTTCTGGAAACGCATTCATGACAGCTGCGCAAATGTGAGATAATTTGTGCGGCGCCGTTCAGTATAAACGTTTCGACTTGCTCTAGGTCTAGCTGTTCACTACACGCGATGCGCGCGGCCCATGGCTACGTCCGATTATTTACGCGTTCACAGAAAGAATATTGCTGAGGAAAACATTTTCGTTGCGCAAAATTTTTTTCTTTGCTCTTTTTGTTGTTGTCTACCTCCAGAAGCTACTGTCATAGGCTAAGGATCTTCGCGACACCTGCGAAGTCTGCTTGCATTGCTTTACGCGCCTCAAGGAAAACTTGTCTACATCTATGAGAACTGCGATGAGGTAGACCAGGCATTTCTTCAGGAAGAAGAAGCGATTGATATCTTGAACATGTGCGCCCATCTTTCCTCAGATGATTGTAGGCGAGGTTGTCGGCTGCAAACTGTTTACAAGTTAGCCATTTAGAGGGCGGCAGCAGCCCACTTTTGCACACGCTAGATACAAATAAAATCTGAGAACACATTTTTCTTGACGAAAAGCCACCAGAGCAAGGTTTTGCTGCAGCAGAATAATTAAAACTGAGATTTACGCACAATGCAAGCTGATAACAACCATCGGTCGCACTGAAGTGAGCACACACAGCAAGGGTCATTTTGGCCAGTTATATCTTGTAAACAAAGCAAATGAGGACATATGATATTTAAACCGTGTGTTCATTGACATAAGCGCTCTTCGATAAAAAATTGTCGTCAAAATTGAGACCGGAGTTTTTTTTATTTTCTTTTTTGAAAATGTGCTTTTTTGAAAAAACTCGCTTCTTTAACTATTTTTCTCTTTTTTTTCGCTGCTCATAGGAAAATGATCTTCGGTATAAATGTTGCGAAGGCTGTTTTCTATATTTGACATCGTTTTCAAGTTTCTGTTTGTAATAGCAAAGGTGCCAAGGCGCCTCAAACTTAGCACACTTTTTTTATTTCGGCCGTGTTTGCCATTTTTTCAGATTTTCTTCTTTTTGAGGACGGCATAAAAAAAGCATAGATGTAATTCACAGTAATGCGTATTAAAACCAGCAAAAGAAATTTTCGCCACATCATTTATAGTTCGCGCTAAATTTGGCCGTGAAATGCGAAAACATTGCAGTGAGCAAAAACAGGAGGCCCGCACCGCCACCTTCAAATACTTTTTTGGCGCGCTGGGAGCGTTTCTTGGAAATAAAATTTTCAGTTCCGTGCCCAGATAACGTATAAAAAATCCAGGCAAAACAAAAAATGCGACCGGACAGGCATGTTCGATCTCTCGTGGAATCACCCCGTAGTGGGTCTGTGTTACAGTGTACTAGAAAGGGCAGTGAAGCGGGCGGAGGCACCGACACATAGGGGCAGCTGACGCCGCCGCTGGCGAACGGAGCGGCGGCGCTGCAGTCGCTCAATCTTGAAGGCGGGTGCCTCGTGTTGCCGGTTCCTTGGCTGGAACGCGCTTGTCTGGAAGTGATTCTCCCGCTTTTCTCTCAATGTGTGATGCTATAACGTGCGAATGGCTCCTAAAAAACAACGCTTGAGCCATTGCTTCGCTCCTGGATGCAGCACAGGGTACTCTCGAAGCAAACAAACGGCGAAGCTTTCGTTATTTAAAGCGCCCGTAGACCCAGAGCGAAGAAGCGTTTGGGAACGTTATTTGCTATTGAACGTTATTCAGCGGACGCAAACTTCATAGCGAGAGTGTTATGGATGTGTTGCACATGATTCATCATGCTTCCCCATTGCAGGTCGGCTGCGAAATTCACGCGAAGAGCACGCAGTTTTGGGTTTTACGTTACTATATGCGACTGCACTTTTTTGTGAAAGGAGAGAGTAAGTCCAATCTGCTGAGGAAACGTAATTCTACCAAGTACCTCAAGCTAAGCAGGCAAACTAGGTGCATGGCAACTCTCTCAACATGCATTATGTCTTTGCCTTCCTCACCTGCTGTTATTTATTTTCGCTTTACCTTGCCAGCTGTGAGGATTTGCTGAATCAAAGCAAGCGGCTTCCCTTTTGTACAGTAATTCAGTTGTTTTTCTACCCATTACTAGGGTAATGCTCTCATTGCATTAGTGTGAAAAACAATGTCATATATCAATGTTCTGTGCCCTACTGCCTCATGTGTGTGTTCTCATATTCTGTGACGCATTGTCACATATTAATTCACAGATTACAGAGACCGTGACATTGTGTCCTTTTTTTGTGAAATGCTGTAGCTCGTTTAATTGCTCGCCGAAGCCTGCACGGTCACTATAAATAAAATCGGCTGCTTTGCCAGTTCCCACTTGGCTTTCTGCATCAGTGCTGTGCTATCCTCTTTTTCAGCTTGCTTGCCTTGCGTTTGGGGCATGATTTCTATAGGTGAATTTCAGTGTCCTTTTTAAAATAAATTGTTGCTGTAGGCGTATATGACTGTTCAAATTCGTGCACGACTGTTTTATTATAGCTGTTTCAGCAACGAGTCCAACTGATTCTGCGTGACGTTGTTCATTTGCGCGATCATTAAAAATTTTTTTTTTCTGGCCTTGCATGTTATGCTGTTGACAGGGATTTCAAAGAGAACGAGCGCACCATGTAAATGTTTAGTTTAATTTTACTTTCATAGTTGTGGCGACTAGCTACGTTTAATTAACCTCTCACACGGCTTCCCTATTGCGGTTACCCAAGATCCGAATGTACTCGCTCTCTATCAGAGATTCGTCGGCGCTTTCAAGTTCTGTAAGCTAAACAAACTCGATCCTGATTGCTGAAACGGTTGAAAATGTTCTAATGGGACTCAACTGCGATGTAAAGTGTCCGTGTTTTCAAGAGCGTGGCTCTATTGAAGCGGCGAGTACTTTCCCAAAATGCGTTTGCATCTGTGGGAAACCAATCTGCCTTGCAGTTTCTTGTCCTTAGCAGATGATACAGACTAAATAAGCGAAGTGCTTACGCGCAAACATCGGAACCACAGACACACCGCGCGCCAAGCACATGCGAGCGTCGCAGTGGATGCTACGTTTCGCGTGCTCCTCTTCAAGATTGGTCGATCGCAGCGCCGCCGCTGCTGGCAACGCCGCCGGAGTCACGCGGAGGCTGCCGCCCGCTTCACTGCCCCTTCTAGTACACTGTATCTGTGTGCAGCCGCAAAAGCGCTGTTTAGTTCTCCAAGAAAAATATGCTCGTAATATGACACTAAAATGTACGCTGAACAATCGAAATGTTTCTCCCATTCACATTCTTCGTGCATATAATTTCCTAACGCGTTAACGATGCGAGCGAGCAAAACCGAAATCAGCCGCAAGCTGCCGTACTACTTCAACCGAATGTGCGGAAGCCCCGCCTCCGTAGCCTTCGCTCCACTGTCAAGATAAAGTGTGTTGGCAAAAATGAAGAAAAACTCGTACCGAGGCTTGAAGCGACGCCCGTTTCCACCGAGTGCACTGTCCCTCTCGGTGCCACGGCGACGACAAACAGCTGGGCGTCTCGCGTGCATGGGAGAGCGCGGCCAGGAAGGGGGCGGGTTGTTCACCGCAGGGGACACGGCGAGTACGTCGCGGGCCTGTGGGCGCCGCTGCGTCTGCTGCGCATGGCTGCGGGGCGACGGGGAATCCCCCACCTCACCTCGTTGAGGAAGCGGTTACTTCCAAGAGTGCCTCGTTCCCGTGTCGCGGTGATGAGCTGCTGCCCACCGTGCATTTTTTCTAGCGATAAACGAGACAAGTCGAACGAGTGGTCACACCGCAGAGAAAGCGCGTGCTCGCAAGGTGCTTCCGTCAGCAGTTCCGTCCACGCAGTGCGGGCGATATGGCAACAAGGAGCATTAAGCGGAAGGTCAGAGAGGCGGAGAGGACTTATTGGATGACAGCGATGGAAAAGAAGCCGGTTCTGAGTAACTACCGAAAAGGAAAAAACGAAATAAGGAGGGAAAGGTTTTATGATAATTCAAGGGGAAGCGCTTTACTGTTTGAAGCAAGGTCGGGCTGCCTTAGAACGCGTAGTTATAAAGCGAGATTCAGTAACGAAGAAGAACATTGTACATGCTGCGGGGGGAACTACGGAAACGATGGAACATGTACTGATTGAATGTGGCGATATTCACCCAGGTATACGTGTGGGCACGAGTCTACATGAAGCCTTGGGTTTTAGGGACAACAATGGAAAGCTGAACACGTCCGCGATAGAAATAAGTAAGAGACGGTTAGAGTATTGGTGGCAGAAAAGTAGAGATGAAGTACAAAAATAAATAATGGAGGAAAATAAGGTCATTCTGCCTTAAGAGGCAGAGAGATGGACCGTGAATTTATATTTTTTGGTATAAGAAGATAGATTTAATCAATGTAGATAAGGCATTAGGACAACATGAAACAAGGAAGCTTTTTTTCTTCTTTCTCTTTTTTTTTTTTTTTTTTTTTCGCCTTCGAGCCTGGTGGCAGACATGGCACCGCCCCGTTATAAAGGGGACGCTCATAGCATCCATCCATCCATCCATGGCTCGCTCGCAGCTAGAATGTTCTGTGACTGCGTTCACTCTTTCTACGAAAGTTGCAGTGCCGTCTCCTTATTGTTGCCTTGGAATGTTTGTTGCGCTTCACGTGGCTCTCGAACTGAGTCGCCGTGGGACGTTAAGCATCTAACTAGACAGGGCTCCGGCGAGTCTACTGGTGTCAGTGAGGCGCATTTTTCTTTTTTTCTAGCGATAACG
Source organism: Rhipicephalus sanguineus (assembly GCF_013339695.2). NCBI lineage: Eukaryota > Metazoa > Arthropoda > Arachnida > Ixodida > Ixodidae > Rhipicephalus > Rhipicephalus sanguineus. The sequence goes on along the minus strand of NC_051176.1, from coordinate 27,513,975 downwards.
AGACAAGTCGAACGAGTGGTCACACCGCAGAGAAAGCGCGTGCTCGCAAGGTGCTTCCGTCAGCAGTTCCGTCCACGCCATTTGTGAAAACTCTGAGCTCTCGCGAAAGACGAATGCTAGGTGTGCGTTATTGCGGAAAGCTCTTGTGGAGTTTCAAGGCATTTGAAGACTATGGCTTTTCTACGAAGCGTGGTTCCGTCGCCAAAGTCGACGTTTCTGGCCCTGTTGTTCAAGTGTCTTTGATCCATTTAAGGTTTGCTGTAATCGGCGCCTTTGAGATTTGCTGCAGTTGATCGAGCCGCTATTTTGCTGGCTTGCGGAATCTCTGATGCCGATGTGCTTGTCGGCCCCTTCGCTGTCGCCATCAGAGCCGGTCTTTATTTTCTTTCTTAATGTAGAAGAGGCCAGCCTCGGACTATACCTTCGCAGAGCGTGGCTTCATTGCGTGCGTCAACTAAGCTGCTTCCTGCTGACTAAGGTGGGCACGCGGATAATTGTGTAGGCTGAGGAGAATGTGTAGCACGTGGTTGTCTTGCACGCGCTCGTTAGTGTGTAGCTGCGACACGAATGGGGTTTTTTTTTTTGGACAAACTATTTTTGTTTGTGCCCTCATGTTTGAGCGTTCGTGCGTGAGGTAAAGATAAAATAATTGATGGAGTAAGCGTCTCGATCGAAGGAGTTGACGTTTGCTCTTGCTATCTTTGCATCAAGATCGCAAGACTTCGGGCAAACACGCGTGTGAACGAACGCGATAAGGTTGATTTAGGAAAAGAAAAAAAAAAAGAATGCACTATATTCTTATCTTTCCGGAAGCGCTGAGCCTATCTTTCAAAATGTCATGCATAAGCTCAGTTTACAATCTATTGCCACAAGTTGTTCGACATCTTCCGAAGCCGCCTCCTGCCTTTGTAAATGTCACCAAACAAATGACAAGCAAAGCGCGCAATGCGGCGCCGGACTGCGCCTGCTTGACGAGGTTCGAGCTAGCTAGCGTGGAACATTTTTGCTTAAGGTTCACGGGCACAAGTTCACCCTGAATAGATAGTGTTTTTAGCAACAGACGCTGTATTTGTTGGCAGCAGTATTAATTTTATTAAAACTCAACCTCTTGCTTAGCGCATGTTTCTTTCTCTTCTTTTTTCCTTCCCACCTTTCGCTTTCTGTTTTTTTAACACATGCCGGGTTAGCTTTAGCGGCTAAGGTATCGTGCCGCTAAGCCTGAGGTTCGAGGGATCGATTCCCGGCTACGGCGGCCGCATTCCGATTGGGGCGAAGTGTAATGGCACCGTTTCGGTGTGCGTTAAAGAATCCATAGGTGGTCAGAATCGATCCTGAGTTCCCCATCAAAAGCGTGCTTCATAATGCTATCCTAGATTTGGCACATAAAACCCGCCAGAAGTTATTATTGTTATATTATTATTTTTAAATCGGTCATTTATTACTACCAGAAATCTTTTTGCGACATAAATGCAGACTTGGCAACGAGTGCGAAGACTGCAAAGAAAATATGCGCGTCGATCGTCGACCAAGCGACGGCTCACTATCGCGGCATCACTTGAATCAAGCGTGATGGCAGCAGTTTTTTTTTTCTTTAACGTAAAGTGAATCACGTAAACGGCAGTCTCCTATACGTGCAGTCTTGCGAGCGCCTTATCGGCGAGCACAGCAAGCGGACGCGATAATCTCTGGCTGCTACATGCACTGAGCCTTGATCCGCTAGGCGGCAACACCATCGCCGCGCCGTATTCGTTCGTGCACGCCGTCCGCGCTGTCCATGCGTCGGCGCGCAAGAGGTGTTCCGGAGGTCTCTAGTCATTTGTGCCGTGCGGATCTTGGACGCAGCGCGTGCAGCGAGTTTTTTGCGCTTGCGGCGAGTGCGCGAACCGTCCAAATGGCGACCCCGCCGCTAGTGCTCCTCGCGGATGACGTCAAGGGCATACCCCCTACACTTACTGTTGCGTAAAGTCCGACTTGTGGAAGCCTTGATAGCAAAACGAGCGCAATCAAGCCAGGCCATTCTTGGCTTTAAGAATACATTCGAAACAAGCAGACAGAGCGTGACGAACTGTGTGGGGGGGACGACAGTGCTGTGCACTTCCGAGGTCGTTCACCCTCGAGGACATGCGCAGGTGGGAGAGACGTCGGCGTAGAATCAGACGCGGCGCGATGACCTAGGAGAAACGGAAAGGTCGACTCGTCGGGGAATTGCCTCCCGGATGCAGGAAAAATACGCTACGCAGGAGTTAAAAAAAATCTGGCGGTCACGGGCATGGCCGCGGCATTGTCCGCGGTGAGACTCGTTCTGATGCACCGCGGATAGCATCTGTTTTGGGCTTTTGGAAATCTCCCATTGCGGCCACACCGGGAATATAAAAGATAATGCAGAGCATGCTGCCTCCTACAAGTGTATTCATGCCAATTTCGTCTCGATGCGCTCGCAGGTTGCCCGGCAGCGGGAAACGTTTTTGTCCCTTTCACTGGCGGAATCCGCATTTGCGTGATTTTTAAGGCGAAGCCTCAGATGGGGTCTCATCAAACACGAAAAGTGACCGTCGGCGTCAGCACGAGTGATGCAAACGATCATCATCATCTGATTACATCGCGGTATGACGTCAAATGGACGTCACAGAAGTCAAAATTTGCCAGGTTATCATGGCGTCATAGTGACGTCACATCATGGCATCTCGCTTGGTCATAAGTGGGCCGATCCCGGAGGCACGTGAGGGCTTGCAACGCCTACCGTCCCGTAGGCAGTGCAGAAGGTGCACAAAGCTGTCGGGGGAGGCATCTAAGCAACCGACTAAAAGGAAGACGATGCTTTTCGAGTCGTCTTCGGCGAATGCACCCTGCCTGAAATGTTTCCGTTATGCGTTGATCCTGTTAGCCAGGCTTCATTTCGATTCGCACGATGATTCTATAGCGAGCCACTCTTAAAACGTGCAGAAAGCCGTAGCGATCTTCGAACAATTTTTCAGTGATTTCTCTCAATCATCGGGACCCACATTAGGTTCAGCTTGGCCACGTTCCACATTTTCTGAACCGTCCGCATTTTGGTAGTAACTTGCGTCAGAAAAATTTCCTTCGCCCACCCGTTCAGTCAAGGTATATTCGTCCGCCCGCGAGAACTTCTCGTACTCTTTCCAACTGCGATTGCTAATAATTAGATCGTGCATAAGCACTGTAGGCTGTAGTTTTATAGAGTATTTCTGGGCCTAAAAGGGGATTTCTGAAGTGAAAAAGTCGTATACGTCGGTGCACTCAATTGTCTGTGAGAGATGGGTAAAATAACAAGAACAAGTATCCGGCGTGACATTTTGGTGGGGATGTGCTCTGTCTCTCTTTTTTCGTATCTAACTACAGCAGCTAAACGACGAGAATTTCGAACCTCACAGCTTGTACTCGCTCACTTGTTCCCATCCGTAAGGCCAAACACCACAGCACATCACGGAAAATTATAGCTTGTCCAGAGCTTGCTTGCTTCGGCTTATCAAGAACTCAACTCTTAGCCAGTTTTTCGAGTTTAAACGAATGTATTCAGCGTCGCGTAAATGATACGCTAGGCTTCGTGGGGTTAACGAGAACGTGATGGGTGTCTGATTTGTTTATCGTGCTTAACGTCTGCAAGCAACATCTATATGACTGTAAACTAGTAGACAGGCACAGAATACTACCTGAGTGTTCTGCACAGTATGCTGTCAATTTATCTGCGGTAAACAAGCGGTTTGGGAATAGAACCCAAAATGGGAATAGAAACCGCAACATCGTGCTCAGCGGCAGGCCGCCTTAGATGCTGAACATGAACTTTGTGGCTCACTTCCTTTCTCAAGCGCGGCACTGCCGTCGAGATTGTTTTGTCCGTTTAGTAGTGCTTGTCTTTATACGGACGGAAGCTGGACTCTGTGTACCGCTCTCTGCAGAGCTGAAAAGCAAGCAATGAAGTTTTTTACACGATAAACTTCGTGCTGTTGATACTACGACAACTAATGATCCATGCATGCTAATTCGCATGAAGATTCCGTTATTTTAAATATAATGATCCCTGATACAGTATATCTTTAGCCCACAAGTAAACGCTGCGGACAGATTCATGTCTCTTGAACAACGGCGTCGTCGCGCTACAGAGCCTCGCTCATTCATGGCTTTTTTAATGGATGCTTTTTTCTAAGACCTTTCAGTGGATGTGTGCTGGAGGTGTAGACGGTGCGAGAGGGTGCAACGATGTGACCAGAGCTGGAACAAAGGGAAACGACGGAGCAAAAGGGAAGGCAAACGACAATTGTTCGCGACGCCGCGCATTGGAGGTGTAGGCGGTGGGAGAGGGTGCGAGTTGTGACCAGAGCTGGAACAAAGTTAAGAGGAACAAAGGGCAACGGAGGAGAGCCCCGCATTGGAGGTGTAGACGGTGGGAGAGGGTGCGTCGATGTGACCAGAGCTGGAAAAAGGGCAACGACGGAGAAGTAGGGAAGGCAAACGACAGTTGTTCGTGACGCCCCGCATTGGAGGTGTAGGCGGTGGGAGGGGGTGCGTCGATGTGACCAGAGCTGGAACAAAGGGAAACGACGGAGAAGTAGGGAAGGCAAACGACAATTGTTCGCGACGCCGCGCATTGGAGGTGTAGGCGGTGGAGAGAGGGTGCGTCGATGTGACCAGAGCTGGAACAAAGGGAAACGACGGAGATGTAGGGAAGGAAGGCAAACGACAATTGTTCGCGACGCCGCGCATTGAAGCTGTAGATGGTGCGAGAGTGTGCGTCGATGTGACCAGAGCTGGAGCAAAGTGAAGAGAAACAAAGGGCAACGACGGAGAAGTAGGGAAGACAAACGACAGTGCTTCGCGACGCCCCGCGTTGCAGGGTAGTCAGTGCGAGAGGGTGCGTCGATGTGACCAGAGCTGGAACAAGTGAAGAGGAACCAAGGGCAACGACCTATAAGTAGGGAAGGCAAACGACAGTGCTTCGCGACGCCCGCATTGAAGCTGTAGATGGTCGAGAGTGTGCGTTCGATGTGACCAGAGCTGGAGCAAAGTGAGAGAACAAAGGAAACGACGGAGAAGTAGGTGAAGACACAACGACAGTGCTTCGCGACGCCCGCGTTGCAGGTGTAGACGGTGCGAGAGGGTGCGTCGATGTGACCAGAGCTGGATCAAAGAGGAACAAAGGGCAACGACGCAGAAGTAGGGAAGGCAAACGACAGTGCTTCGCGACGCCGCGCTTGAAGCTGTAGATGGTGCGTGAGTGTGCGTCGATGTGACCAGAGCTGGAGCAAGTGAAGAGAAACAAAGGGCAACGACCTATAAGTAGGGAAGACAAACGACAGTGCTTCGCGACGCCCCGCGTTGCAGGTGTAGACCGGTGCGAGAGGGTGCGTCGATGTGACCAGAGCTGGATCAAAGAGGAACAAAGGGCAACGACGCAGAAGTAGGGAAGACAAACGACAGTGCTTCGCGACGCCCCGCGTTGAAGGTGTAGACGGTGCGAGAGGAGTGTGCGTCGATGTGACCAGAGCTGGATCAAAGAGGAAACAAAGGGGCAACGACGCAGAAGTAGGGAAGACAAACGACAGTGCTTCGCGACGCCCCGCGTTGCAGGGTAGACGGTGCGAGAGGGTGCGTCGATGTGACCAGAGCTGGATCAAGAGGAACAAAGGGCAACGACGCAGAAGTAGGGAAGGCAAACGACAGTGCTTCGCGACGCCCCGCATTGAAGCAGTAGATGGTGCGTGAGTGGCGTCGATGTGACCAGAGCTGGAGCAAAGTGAAGAGAAACAAAGGGCAACGACGGAGAAGTAGGGAAGACAAACGACAGTGCTTCGCGACGCCCCGCGTTGCAGGTGTAGACGGTGCGAGAGGGTGCGTCGATGTGACCAGAGCTGGATCAAAGAGGAACAAGGGCAACGACGGAGAAGTAGGGAAGGCAAACGACAGTGCTTCGCGACGCCCCGCATTGAAGCAGTAGATGGTGCGAGAGTGTGCGTCGATGTGACCAGAGCTGGAGCAAAGTGAAGAGAAACAAAGGGAAACGATGGAGAAGTAGGGAAGACAAACGACAGTGCTTCGCGACGAACCGCGTTGCAGGTGTAGACGGTGCGAGATGGTGCGTCGATGTGACCAGAGCTGGATCAAAGAGGAACAAAGGGCAACGACGGAGAAGTAGGGAAGGCAAACGACAGTGCTTCGCGACGCCCCGCATTGAAGCAGTAGATGGTGCGAGTGTGCGTCGATGTGACCAGAGCTGGAGCAAAGTGAAGAGAAACAAGGGCAACGACGGAGAAGTAGGGAAGACAAACGACAGTGCTTCGCGACGCCCCGCGTTGCAGGTGTAGACGGTGCGAGAGGGTGCGTCGATGTGACCAGAGCTGGATCAAAGAGGAACAAAGGGCAACGACGGAGAATTAGGGAAGACAAACGACAGTGCTTCGCGACGCCCCGCGTTTGCAGGTGTAGACGGTGCGAGAGGGTGCGTCGAGGTGACCAGAGCTGGATCAAAGAGGAACAAAGGCAACGACGGAGAAGTAGGGAAGGCAAACGACAATTGTTTCGCGACGCCGCGCATTGGAGGTGTAGGCGGTGAGAGGGTGCGTCGATGTGACCAGAGCTGGAACAAAGGGAACCGACGGAGATGTAGGGAAGGCAAACGACAATGTTCGCGACGCCGCGCATTGAAGCTGTAGATGGTGCGAGAGTGTGCGTCGATGTGACCAGAGCTGGAGCAAAGTGAAGAGAACAAAGGGAAACGATGGAGAAGTAGGGAGACAAACGACAGTGCTTCGCGACGAACCGCGTTGCAGGTGTAGACGGTGCGAGAGGTGCGTCGATGTGACCAGAGCTGGATCAAAGAGGAACAAAGGGCAACGACGGAGAAGTAGGGAAGGCAAACGACAGTGCTTCGCGACGCCCCGCATTGAAGCAGTAGATGGTGCGAGAGTGTGCGTCGATGTGACCAGGAGCTGGAGCAAAGTGAAGAGAAACAAAGGGAAACGATGGAGAAGTAGGGAAGACAAACGACAGTGCTTCGCGACGAACCGCGTTGCAGGTGTAGACGGTGCGAGAGGGTGCGTCGATGTGACCAGAGCTGGATCAAAGAGGAACAAAGGGCAACGACGGAGAAGTAGGGAAGGCAAACGACAGTGCTTCGCGACGCCCCGCATTGAAGCAGTAGATGGTGCGAGAGTGTGCGTCGATGTGACCAGAGCTGGAGCAAAGTGAAGAGAAACAAGGGCAACGACGGAGAAGTAGGGAAGACAAACGACAGTGCTTCGCGACGCCCCGCATTGAAGCTGTAGATGGTGCGAGAGGGTGCGTCGATGTGACCAGAGCTGGATCAAAGTGAACGGAGGAACAAAGGGCAACGACGGAGAAGTAGGGAAGTGCAAACGACAGTGCTTCGCGGACAGGGCCCCGCATTGCAGGTGTAGACGGTGCGAGAGGGTGCGTCGATGTGACCAGAGCTGGATCAAAGTGAGAGGAACAAAGGGCAACGACGGAGAAGTAGGGAAGGCAATTCGAAATGGTTCGCGACGCCCCGCATCGGAGATGTAGACGGTGCGAGAGGGGGAGGTGCGTCGATGTGACCAGCGCTGGAACAAAGTGAAGAGGAACAGAGGGCAACGACGGAGAAGGAGGGAAGGCAATGGTTGGAGCGGCGGCCGATGGCTTCTTCCTTTATTGGCGATGCGACGCGATATATAGAGAAGGGGCCACGAGTACAGGACGCGGTCGTTCGTCGCGGCTGGGCGAGGTTGAAGAGTGCTCCTTTGCTTCTCTCTTTATTCCTCGTCATTGGCGTCGTCTGTGGCCGTCGCGGTGCTAAGGAGCCCCTGGCCGCAGTGCCGCTCGTCCGTGGCTGTCGGCGTCCGGCGCACCTGGTCGTCCGTTGCGCGGGCGGTCGTTACGACAGCGCGGAAGTGCGCGGCGGCGCTGGGAGCGCGCTGGGCCGGAACGAAACGCAACCAGCTTCCCTGGTCGTCTGCACACTCTCTCTCGCTCTGCTCCTTGGCAACGTACTTGGCGAATAGAGCGACTGTGAAAAAGACCTTCCGGCTAGTATTACAGGACACTAAAGGCAAATAACAGTTGATGTCAGAGTGAAAGCTCAATGTATGACAACGTCTAAAACGGCAGTATTATCAACAGCAGTGCCTACTTACCGAGAAATTAAGCTAAATGTATCAGACAATGAGCGCCACGAGTGGGACATTTTGGAAGTGATTCCGATGACGTGGGAGAGTCTGAATAGAATTAATCACTAGTAATCAAACTAGCTGCAATAAAAAAAGAACCTTCCGTTCATCAAGATACGTAATAAAATGCTGCTTGTTCGTTTCTGTTTGATTCATGTGAAAAAGAACCTCTGTGGCGTTGCCATGGGGAACGGCGCGCGTGGTTCCAAAAGTTCCGTTTTCGCCGAAATGCGCTTCGCCCGGCTCCCTGCTTCGCTTACGCGGTCGCGTCTCAGTGGTAGTTGTCGGTATCGCGTACTGCCGCGTGTGTTTTGCGCGCTCGTGAAAGTCGCTCTGACAGAAAGTTCGACAAAAATGCCTGCACGCATGTGATGTTGCCGGATGCCGGAATGGTGCACCGCCGCCGCGCAGTAAAGGCGGGCAACGTTGGCACGGCAACTGTAACGTGCGAAATACCGCTTTCAGGGCGGGTGATTTGAGAGTGCGCTAACGCGATGCGACCACTAAAGACGGGATATTATTTCAAAATAAGCACTTCCTTGGCATAAAAAGTAGCACTACGAGGTTTCTGGACCGCTATTTCAACAATCACGCCGACTTAATATTTGCCTTTAGTGTTCTTTAAGGCCGCAGTCGTCATGGTATGACGGTGGTCACTCGAGATCGTAGTACCGCAAGTTTAGTGCCGTTTGAGGTGAACGGGTTCTAAGTGCATATGTACGGCGGCGGCGGCAGCTGCTGTGGATGCGCGTTTTATGCCAGCGCCTCTTTTTTCTTCTTTTTTTTTTTCTGCCGGATGTTCGTCAATGTGTCCGCTAATGGTTGTGCGGTCGAGCCGCCTCGTTGTTATACTTCGTCCTATGATCGCGCAGCGAACGCGTTGCCTTTTGTTGTGTCATCGATAATGGTAAACTCTGCTGCGGAGGGAACAAGTTATAAACGCGCGACGACAGCGCATGCCGCAAATATTGTGAAAGCTCAGCCGGGACTCAGCTGCGAGTGTAATTCATCGATGAACTTTCCGTGATTTCGCAGATAACGCGTGCATACGGTGTAAGAAAATGCACAGGGCGGGACGGTGCGTGCTCGCCTGCGCGGAGCCGTGCAGGTTTATTGCCTCTGAATGTTCGTGGTCTGTCTGCAGCCAGCGACAAAAAGCGGGACTCGTGTGTACTGCCGGCTATGGCGGTGATAACTGACACGCAGTTAACGGGAATGTACCGAGCTTCCGTTCGATTCGTGCTCGTCTCATAGATGGGGAATTGAATGTATGTATGTGTGTGTGTGTGTGTGTGTGTGTAATATATAGATATATATATATATATATATATATATATATATATATATATATATATATATATATATAAAATCAATCGTCGTTTACCATTTGATTGCCACGCAGAGGAAGGTGGCAGCGTTGCAGAAGTGCAGCTGCTCCGTTATGCCAGTATGAAAACTTGGTGCGGGCTAGTTGGTTCATATTTACATCTGAGGATGAAACAGCGCTACTATAAGGAAACAAATGCCATGGGACCAAGCGCTGACCTCCAACTCTTAGGTTTACTTGTGGAAAACGGGCCTTTTATATTGTATAATCCCGGAATAGACGATTTAACTTCCGTTGGCCGTCTGCGCTTGTCCCGTGGTATATTTGTTGCTCTGTGTCCCATGTTATAGTAGAGCTGTTTCATCCTCAGTTCTCTGCTGTACAGCTTGTGCCTCGAGTTCAACGCTAACGCGAAAGGTCAACGCTCCCTGCGCGAGAAAGTTCGTCGACAAGTGTCACGAGTTTCTGTCGAGTGCATTGACATTTAAGCACGCCCTTAAATGTCTGTTTGCGAGTCGGTCTGTGACTGCTGGAAAGCTTTGAAAGTGGAAAGTGACATTTCTGGGAAGTGCAAGTTCAAAACCGCTTTTCCTCACCGATCATCGACGTCAGCGCTTTTTCTTTCTTTCTTTCTTTCCCCTCGAGCCTAGCAGTGTAGTTAAGTCAGTTTTCTCCAAAACACAGTCTCGAAAGATAGCGTCTGTACCTGGGGACTGGTTTTATCTGTACAACAGTTAAAATTGCAGTGCGTTTTTGACGTGGTTGTTGAGTCTCCAATTCTTTTGCGCGATTATCGAACACTGAGTTTTGACGACCACACAAGTTGTTCAAATAAATAACTCGCGATCACAAGTTCTGCCATTGCATTGCGGTGTTCCACAGGGCAGCATTTTGGGGCCTTTGCTGTTTAACATTTACATAAATGACATCGTTAACATTAATAATAATGCCATGTTTATCATACATGCAGACGACACAACCATATTTTTCTCTGGCAGTAACATTGACTATCTTATCTCTAATTGTAATAACACATTAGTTCAACTCCAACAGTGGTCATCGTTCAACTCAATGAAGATTAATGAAAATAAAACAAAGGCCGTTATATTTCGAGCCAAAAATAAGCCTATCCCTCCTCATGCAGATATAATTCTGAATTCCCTTCCAGTAATATTGTTGATCACTTTAAGTGCCTTGGTGTTGTATTTAGTGCGCGCATGTCTTGGGAATCTCACGTAAATTTGGTACTAACAAAACTAGCTCGAATGTCGACTGAGATACATTCTCTCTACAAAACTTAAAATATTAGTTTACAATTCTCTTTTGCACAGCCTTAATACTTCTTCGATATATGTCGTGCACGTCTCACCTGGTAGCTGCGCTCTTGCGACAGCGTCTGCTCAGCTCGCTTCTTTTTTCGCGACTGAGTCCCCGAAACACGCCTGTAGCTCTTCAACGAAAAGATCTCACGTTGTAAGTGCATCCTCGTGGTTTTCGTGTCGGTCAGGGAGAAGACCACGTTGGTGAGCGGAGCGGCTGTGTCACATCTGTTGGACTTGCTCACTCGCTTGTACTAGATGAGCCACGCGTCTATGTCTTCACCCGCTTTTCCTCCGAAGGGCGGTGGGACTCCGTAGTACCGCAACGGACCGCAAGGTGCTCCCCTGGGAGCATCTTGTTCGGGCATGTCGGAGGCAGTCTCGTCAGATGGCGGGAGCCCGGCGAGTCGACGAAGCTGCAGCAGTGATGGTTCCGTCCTCGTGAGCGCGTACCCCGCACCTCCGCCACTCTGTTACCGAGACGTATTCGACTGGAGGGACCGTTTATTTGGTCGCGAAGGTTAGCGCAGGAGCGGCCAACAGGTTGAATGTGCCAGCGTCGTCGTCTTCCATAGCTGCCTCGGAGCGGCAGGCATGTTCACCGGCCTTCATTTTCTTTGGCCATATGCGCAACAATATCGCAACTTTCACGGCCTATAGGTGGCGCGACTGTACATCCAACATGGCGGTCGTTGAGATTATCGGCCCGCTGCAGACGATTTAGGAACGTACTTGTTTGGCGAAGAGTTCAGTTCTTTGCGCTTCGGCTGCACTCCGATTTACGTTTTAGTGAAAGCAGGGTTGCGGTGACATATTATAATAAGTAAAGGAATGTCGGGTACGTGATTGGAGCCTCATTAGGAAGATAAATATGCACACAATCGTAAATAAAGCAATTACACTAGTCGCGTTGCTTGCGGCGCTTAATCGCGCGTTGCAACCCCCGCTGTGTTGTTAGCACGATATGGTAGTAGGAGACTCAGTAAAGATGTCTCAGTAATATCAGAGACATTCTCGGAGACATGATTTATCTCATTTCTGCTTGCATTGGATTCTGCCGCGTAGCTAGCTCAGCTCCCTTCAAAGCACGAAGAAATGTAAGTAAACGAAAAAAAAAAAAGATGTGTTGCCCTTCGAGACCGAAGCACAAGAACCACTTGAGGCATGTGCGATTATCGGAAATACGATTTTATTGCGCTTTCTTGGTAAAAAAAGAGAAAAAATAAACAGCGGAATGTCACAATAGGTCGACAAGCATGCAGCTAATGAAACCAGCGCAAGACGCAATTTTCACGCTTAAGATGTGACGTTCCTGTTATCATCCTACGCTTTCGGTGTTTATGAGAAGTGCAATAAGTAACGTCGTACGGGACAGGGACGAAAAAACAGCGCCATCAGCAAGTAATACCGAACAAAAAGAGCTGGAGATGTGAAGGTGACGGAGGCATTTCACAGCCACTTCAGATGTGGAATGGTGCGATGGACGCTTTGAAAGCGGTCTTTTCAATATATTCTAGAGGCGGAACGCATTCCTTATCAGTTCTGGTACTGTCTGCACAGCGACTGTGTCGAGCGGAGGAACGAAGCGCGAGAAAGGTGATATGAGGTAGTAGACATATACTCACACACAAAATGGGATTCTACATACATTCATGGGCCTTGGTTATTTGCTTGCGAAAACCCGCTTAACCACTCACGGGTTTTCGAGGCGCTAATCTGAAGGGGAGGCTTTTGCTTTGCCTCCCGCTGTGAGCACCGAGGCCCGCAGTAAAATCAGTTGCCTTTTTCTTTATTTACCGTTCACATTGAGGAACCGAAAGTGTCACGTATCGAGACCGTGCACACCGTCGCAAAACGACCCCAAACGAGACAAAACAAGTGGCAACATTCGCTGACTCAAGCGGGTCCAACATTTCAATAATCTCAACAGAGCTTCCGGCGGCCACCACTCGGCGGCGCCACGGTACCTGGAAGTTGCGAATAGTTTTTAGCGGAATAGCGGGACCGAAATGCGCATGCGCCGTACGCTAAATGACCCGTAGCGTTTACCGTACGCACGCTATTTTTCAGATTTAGCGTTGCCGTGTTTGCGTGGTTAACGTTGTGTACGTAAAACATGGCGGCGGTTTCGGACTCCAGCTTCGAACTGAATTTAGCGTTGATGTGGACGGATTCACTTTTTTTTTTTTTTTGCACCAAACGACTGCGTAGAATGGCTTTTGCTTGCCTTCAGGTAGCTTTGACGCCCGAGTATTAGGGATAACTTAGCGTAGTTTTTGAGATCGCTTCCCCTTCCGAACGTCCCTAGGCCTAACTAGAAGATCGGTGTAGACAAATCTACAACAAAGAAGTTTTCGCTTTTGATGCGTGGTTAATATTATTTACTTTTATTGTGACTAAAAAAAGTAGTAATATTGCTGCGTGCGGAGATACAGGCGAGCATTCTCAGTTTTTTTTTTTTTCACATTTTTTAACGCATTGACACTTCGCTAGATCACGCCACCATCACAGCTTGGGCACGTGAACGCTATCCCGCTAAACTAAAACGCGCTGTCCGCAAAGAACGTTTGCGGCACGGTAACGCTATTCCCTTAACTCCCGCTATCACGCTAACGTTAAACTATAACTGTCTAATACCATGGCTTATTCACGTAAAACCCCTGAAATGATTTAACGTTTAAAGTTGATGCTTTCGAAGTCACCGGCTAAACAATTCGCCACTCTAACTTCAAGCTAGTCTTCTGTGTCACCCGTCACGGTGGTCTAGTGGTCATTGTGGTCGAGTGCAGACCGTATGGCCGCGGGTTAGAACTTCCCGGCCGCGGCGGCCGCTTTTCGATGGAGGCGAAACGCTATAGAGGCTCAGGTATTTAATTATATCTACACTTCTGTGCGAGACGCTGTAACTGTGGGTGTTCCAGTACAGGGAGTTCCAGCATCCAGTGCAGCAAGACCGCGTCCATTCGGAAGAAGGCGAGTCACATAAACGCCTTGAGGCCGGAAGCGTGACTTTTCCGGTGTTTCTCGTGGCGTTTATCTGGGAGCGCGGCGTGGGTTCGCGTGAAAATGCGGAAGCCAGGCTCGTCAATCGTCTCGTTGTTTTCGTTCCCCGATAGAGCTCTCGCGACTTCACGAGTGTGTGTGTGTGCGCGCGCACGTGGGAGGATAGCGTGCCCTATTCGCCTACCGTGCTGCGGGAGTCGTTGACCCTGATGGAAACGTACTGTTGCTGTAGTACTGCCACGTCGTTCGCGTCAGGCGCCGCTGTTTTGGCGCGTGCCAGCAAACCAGTTCCGTTTTACAGCCTCTGCGTCGGCAGCGTGTATTCTCCCAAGACCAGAAGACAGTTCTGAAACATGATCACTTTGTAATGGCTTCTTCTTACTGACTGGTGTGATAATGGCGATTTTTTTTGTTTTAATATCCTAGTTGTATCGAGGTCAAAGTGGCCATCTCCTCGTGTTTGATGCGAGCGATCAAAGGTCATTTTCGTAATAATTATTGGGGTTTTACGTCCCAAAATCACAATATGATTATGATCGACGCCGTAGTGGAGGGCCCCGGAAATTTTGACCAACTGGGGTTCTTTAACAGGCACCTAAATCTAAGCACACGGGCCTCAGGCATTTTGCCTCCATCGCAAATGCGGACGCCGCGGAGTCGAGCACCATAACCACTAGACCACCGTGGCGGGTGTCCTTTTCATCGAATAAATAGAATTGCGATGTCGTGGGATGTGTGCGTTGCGTCCTCAATGTTCGTGCCCTTTCGCGGTGTTCGCAACACACTTCGTGGTTCCCGTTTAGTCGTTTTTGGCGACAAAACGGCCTGTGTGAAATCAGCGCCAATTTCCTCGAAAGAAGGAGAAAAACAGTGGTGGCAAGACATGTCTATCATCCCAAACCGGCTTTGTATAGTTTCGAGCGCAGGCCTTAATATTCGGCATGGATATTTCCGGCAGTCGTTTGCGAACGAGCTTTTAACGTCCTCCATTGAGGACGTGTCATCTTTCAAGACTGCACTAACCGATCACATGTTAAGCCTCTAATAACTGAGTATTGTTTGAACATGTATTCTCATTAATTTGTTGTATTATTGTGTTTTTTACTGCATTTTTTTGTTATATTACCAAACCCCTCTCTAACGCCTTCATGCGCCCTCAGGGTAATGTAAATAAATAAATAAATAAATCCAATGTGCAGTGTGATGTACGAGCGGCCTATATTATATTACTCGATGTATTTTCGGTGCATCTGGACTGTGCTCTTTAGAACGGCCCGCCACAGTGGTCGTGGTGCTCGACTGCTGACCCGAAGGTCGCGGAATCGGACCCCGGTCGCGGCGGCCGCGTTTCGCTACAGGCGAAATGCTAGAGGCCCGTGTGCTTAGGTTTAGGTGGTCGAAATTTCCGGAGCCCTCCACGTCCATCGTAATCATATCGTAAAACCCCAACAGTTGTTGTTATTGTACACTCGAGAAATTGCGCTCATTCCGCCGTGATATGTGTAGCCCCGTTTTTGTAGAGAGCAGCCTGCATGGCGCTCGTCCTCGTCACCGAAAGGAGGAGGACCTGTTAACGGCGCAGCTCAGTCGCCGCAAGGCTACTTTTCTAAGAGCATCATGAAATAAAACGAAGGAAAGAAGTGTTAATTTCAAGGGCTCGTTTTCTTTGTTATACACAATATTAATGGGAACTAACAGACCATAACGCCAAGGAAAGTATAGGAGATGTTTTTAGTAATAAATGTAAGGTGATTGTGAAGAAAGAAAAGTGGACGAAAAGATAGCTTGCCGCGGGCAGGGACCGAACCTGCGACCTTCGAATAACGCGTCCGATGCTCTACCAACTGAGCTACCACGGCGGCCATCCCCCCGTCCACTTTATAAGGTATATGTTTGCATTTAAACGTGGGAGCGTCAGTCAGCGCCGCCAGTAGCCATGACGGCGAGTGTGGACGCCAACAAGACAGAAAAAGAGTGTTCCACACTCGCCGTCATGGCTACTGGCGGCGCTGACTGACGCTCCCACGTTTAAATGCAAACATATACCTTATAAAGTGGACGGGGGGATGGCCGCCGCGGTAGCTCAGTTGGTAGAGCATCGGACGCGTTATTCGAAGGTCGCAGGTTCGGTCCCTGCCCGCGGCAAGCTATCTTTTCGTCCACTTTTCTTTCTTCACAATTACCTTACATTTATTACTAAAAACATCCCCTATACTTTCCTTGGAGTTATTGTCTGTTAGTTCCCATTAATATTGTGTATAACAAAGAAAACGAGCCCTTGAAATTAACACTTCTTTCCTTCATTCATAGCGAGGGTATCGTTCTGGCAGACTTGATGCTTTCAGGTGGTATGCGAGGGATTATTGGTCAGCTGCCAGCTCGTAATAAGTTCACGTGCTACGTGACGCCAACAAGGCAGAAAAAGAGTGTTCCACACTCGCCGTCATGGCTACTGGCGGCGCTGACTGACGCTCCCACGTTGAAATGCAAACATATACCTTATAAAGTGGACGGGGGGATGGCCGCCGCGGTAGCTCAGTTGGTAGAGCATCGGACGCGTTATTCGAAGGTCGCAGGTTCGGTCCCTGCCCGCGGCAAGCTATCTTTTCGTCCACTTTTCTTTCTTCACAATTACCTTACATTTATTACTAAAAACATCCCCTATACTTTCCTTGGAGTTATTGTCTGTTAGTTCCCATTAATATTGTGTATAACAAAGAAAACGAGCCCTTGAAATTAACACTTCTTTCCTTCATTCATAGCGAGGGTATCGTTCTGGCAGACTTGATGCTTTCAGGTGGTATGCGAGGGATTATTGGTCAGCTGCCAGCTCGTAATAAGTTCACGTGCTACGTGACGCCAACAAGGCAGAAAAAGAGTGTTCCACACTCGCCGTCATGGCTACTGGCGGCGCTGACTGACGCTCCCACGTTGAAATGCAAACATATACCTTATAAAGTGGACGGGGGGATGGCCGCCGCGGTAGCTCAGTTGGTAGAGCATCGGACGCGTTATTCGAAGGTCGCAGGTTCGGTCCCTGCCCGCGGCAAGCTATCTTTTCGTCCACTTTTCTTTCTTCACAATTACCTTACATTTATTACTAAAAACATCCCCTATACTTTCCTTGGCGTTATTGTCTGTTAGTTCCGGTGCGGTGCAGTGGCGAAATACGAAAATAAAAGGAGAGAGGGGTGACGTTCCCGACTACTGCCTACACTCCCGTCACGAACGTGTCTTTATTTTACGCTTTCTTCTTGATATCTATGTTCTGTTGGGGCATTTCAGCGAACAATGATTGCTTTCGATAAGGATTGTTGCTATCGCAGCTTCGGAAGCATTTGCCAGAAACGAAGAGCAAAACAAATGTTGGCCCAGATCACACTAGCGTAACAAAATAAAGCGATAAAAAAAGAAGGAAAACAGCAAGAAGGGGTGCAGGCAATACACGGAACGGCACCGCTCTCTCCTTTCAGTTTTCACATTTCGCCACAGCGCCGCGCCACATGTACTGTACGAGGCTATTCGCCACGCGCTCGCGTGTTCCCTTTCATAAAAATGACGGCTGTACCTGCTATGGCGAGGTCGCCTGTATAGCAGCTTTTGTCCGGCGTTGTGTAGTCACGGCGACTGTCGTCCCTCAACGTTCGTTTCCGTGCTTGTGGTCACAATTTTGTCGGTACGAGAACACGCGTGGTTTAGTTATCTCGTATAAGCTCCCTCCCGCGTTCACTTGAGTGGAGATCAAGCGGTCATAATCAGGCGCCGAGTCGCTTGCACGTCTCGCTGTATGCTCTCGGCAATGCAGGGCGTCGAGGGATGTTTTCTGATGTGCAGCGTCATTTAGTGCCTCAACTGTGCGAGACCACGTTGAGGGGGTAACGTGGTGTGGTTTCGCTCGTTCCTCGTACGCCCACTTTCATTTGGGTAGCATTTTATGAACTCGGTTTGCTGCACCCTGTCCGTTATGATCATGCGGGAATGTGTGCTGCTTGCGCCTATTTCGAAGGCCACGACAGGCATTGCTTTATGCATAGCTTTCACGTGACGTCACAGACAGGTTCTCTGCGCTCCCACCCCAAGATGGCGGCCACCGTGGCTTGTTTATCTCATTAAAAAGTGTCGGTGCAGAGGAGGACACCCAGTCGTTCGGTCTCTGCGTGCTTTTGTGCCCTCCCCGCTTCCTTTTGTTCGCCAAGGGGGAACGCGGGCATTTGGGTATGAAAGATGCTCGGGGACGCTAATCTGGTGGCGAGCCGTCACCGTGTCTTGCTCCGCGCGTTCGAGCAGAAGTTCACTCAGCGTTTCAACTAGCTGGTGCCCCAAGATGTCGGCCACGGGGACGTCAATGCAAGCTATGTATAGCGGGCAAAAGCCTGGCCACACGTACGCGTTGCAGCGTGTCAGCGCGCGACCTCTTGAGGCGGCGCCGCGCCCTCTCCCTACGGAGAGTGAGGGCGCGCAACTTCGCGTAGACCTCTCTCCCCATAGGGAGACAATGCGTTGCGCTCTTAGGTGGCCGCTTGCTGCTGTCGCAGTGAGTTCGGAGGTGGAGAAATCGCCTGTCTTCCTTTGCCTGTCTTTCCAATTAGCGCTCTCTCTTATACATAACTTGCAAGTGACGTTAGTTTCTGTCTTCCGTCCGCCATCACCGAGCACACACGTCTCAGTGACCGCGCTGTGTTGACGTTCGTGCGCGGATCGTTTGGCGTAGTGCGCGTGTTTTGATCGTTTGCTTTGCGCTTATGACGAACGAGCGTAGTCCAGGACATTATGCAACCTGCAGTGTCGTCAGTGGTGTCGCACGTAATGGTTGAAACAACTTCGCACGAGTCACCTACAACGGCGCTCTTCGCCGCCTGCATTTTGCGGCGCTCAAACTGCACAGATATCGTCGCTGATTGCTGCATAAAACCATGGCCCAATAACATGTTTGGCGCCCAGTCAGTCGGGGTTCGTTTCACCTAAGAGCTAAGAGGGCCTCGCGGAAGTCAAGGCGCGATCGTTGTGTTCAATTCGGTGCTTCACGTTTCGACAAAAATTGACCTCGCGCATAACTCCGTGGTGATACACTCGGTGAAAAGGTGAGGAGATTCGGAAGCATAACCTGCCTGTTATGAAGTGACACCCGCACACACAAACGTTGTGCAACGTCTGAGGTCTTTCCTGTTTAAGCGTGCATAATCAATGTGCTCCGCTTCTCGGACAGTTCTTTCGTGCGCACGGGTTTTTTATCACGTTTGGCAAACAGTACATCCCCGCGTCTGGTCTTTTTTTTATATTGATTTACACTTCTCGTGCAGCAGCCAAATATCCCACAAATCGCCGTTGTGATGCGCAGCGTTGACGGGAAACGCGAGAGCCGCACAACTTGAGTCGGTGTCGTCTGCTGCCCTGTGCTCGGTAATGACGGCGCATGCCGCGAAATCTTATCCCAGAGTTCCGCGGTGTGACGTAGTTGCAAGTTATGTATACAGCAACTTCCAACCGCGTAACGGGCGAGGAGTCTTTTCTTTATCTTACCCAGACCAAGCCACCTCTATAAGGGTGGTCCGTATATTGGAACACAACTATATTCAGAGGCTGCTCATCGCACAGACCTCGTAAGTGCATACGCGTTGTTTTGGAGTAAGTGCATACGCGTTGTTTTGGGTCCATCTTTCTGTCCAGTCTCTCGGGCTCCGCGTTGGGTGCTTCTTTTGCCTATGCCTTGCAGCCGTGAACACGCTCGGACGAAATGATGTTGCAGCGCGTAATACTCGGCCGCTCGTGCTTCCCTCTTTATACGGCTCGGTTCTCGCGTGGCCGTGGACTGGGCTCGTCGTCGTGCGTGCAGAGAGAGAGAGAGAAGGAGAGATCCGTGCATATATCTAGAGCCTGGTCTCGAAAGGCGACCACAACGACGTGCACACCTGCTCAAACTGGGACCCGGGGTGGACGGAAAAAATATATATCGTTACGAGTGTCTGTTGCACCGCATACGTTTAGGCACTTGCCGAGCGCTGGAACATGTAATAAAGCTGCACTTTATTACAGTTAGGACGAAGAGCAGAAGCGGCTTTTATTTGTGAATGACGATGCTGCTGATTAAAAACTAACGAACCAAAGAGCTATCAGATACTACGAAGGCCACGAGCTAGAGGAAGAATTGCGTTTGGCGTAGTGAAAAACGAAACTACGAGGGTAATGGAGTGAATGAAATTAATGCGGAAACCACTTTCTCTCTTCTTCTTGTATTCCCCTGTGCTTCGTGCATCCCCGTCGCGCGTAGAGCTTTGTTGGCAGCAGTGACTTCATTATGGCGGGCAGTCGCGGACACGCTTACAAAGAACAGGCCTCCCTTTCGCTCGTCTTTTCGGCCGTTCACCCGTGGAGTGTATCTGCTTTCTACGGCCGCCACTGAGGCCGCTTTCTCTCTGCAGCTTTGCCGGACTGGCAACCACCGCTTTCCTCCTCTCTGGCTCGTGCGCGACGTGTACGGGCTGATGCTTGGATGAATAGCAGTGTCGAACAATTTTTGCGTGTTTTAGGTCGACCTGCGGATTTTCTTCTCTTTTGCTGCGATATCAGCCAGAGCAAGGTCATCAGGAAACCACTCGGCCGTTTTGGTTGTTCTGAGGACTACAGAAAAATGGGAAACTGCTGTCTGAACACGTTTGCGATGCGTATCTCCAAGCGCGGAGTGTCTGCGGTTGCGGACTCTTCAATGTACACCTTTTGTGTTACGTCACAGGTTCTAAATCGGCAAGTGCCGCAATATATCCAATATACCGAGTGTCCCACACAGTCAAATGACATTCGGATATGGCCAGATAGGCGAACAAACATAAGCGTCAAGTACGGCCCTGTCCGGTAAAGCGCGAAACATCAAAGCACCACTCGAGTAGCCACCTGGGTTATTTTCGCTTCGTTTTATTATTATATTTTAATATGATGTGGTACACTCTTAGAAAAAAAGGTCGGCATATTCACTAACTAAATACTAACACTTTACTTGTCAGAAAATACACTAGCCTCTCAGTAAGTAGTAAAATGCAGATTAGTGAAATTTGCTACCTAGTTACTGAGGGAATACTACTAGCTCGAATGGCTAGTCTATTACTAAGTTGTTAGTAACCGCGCTAGCAACTTCGTAACCGCATTAACTCTAGTGGACTGCATTTAGCCAATTAGAGTTTTACGCCTATTTTGTTTATATGTGCGTCTGCATTGCCATATCAAGATGATTCTATTAGAAAAATATAGGATAACAATACGAACTGGCATTGCCCTCGTACATTAACTAATGGCCGCTAATTACTTCGTGTAATTACCATGGTAAGTACGCACCACAGCAGCATACATATAGGCATGAATGGATCACAAACGAGAACAGGCACGCAAACGCACACACGGAATATCAAGACTTGTACGTAGCCGATATCTACTCCACCAGCAGCTTGAAGACTATTTATGTTCGTACTTTGGGATAGCACACCGTGAACTGGTTAGGAGCCACATAATTTAGAAGCATAATTGATGTTTTCGGCACATTATTGTGCGCTCTTATATTTGCTTATATGTGTGCCATCACGTAGCACGAAACTTTAATTCCATGGTAATCAATAAAATTAAAGTTTGTTTAAATTTTGCTAAAGACCGTCACGATTACGGCAAAGTATACTGCGGCATCTACTAAAGATCTGGCAACGTGGGTGGCTTAGTAGTTACTTAGAAACACCAAGAAAGGTCCCCTGGTTAGCAACGGCAGAAGTTACGACCTTTACTAGCTGCTGGCTAGTAAAGGGATGCCGAGAAGGTAGTAAAATGCGCTCGAAACTAGTAAATACATGCGTTTGCTAACTATTTACTAACTTTTTTTCTAAGAGTGAAGGCCTAACAATTAGCCTCGTAGCTCGGCTCAACACGGTGATCGCTGCAGTTGTTAGAACGGACGAGAAATCCCTCACTTCGCAGCGGGGTAACCGGCATCGTACGTCTAATTTGTGCTCTGCACCGGCCTTGTAAAGCCCGAACATTCACTGAACACTACAGACCTTTGTCGTGAGGTTACCATTTCCGTAAGGAAGCGGTGTGTATCGTATACAATGTGTGACATGAAAGCCGAGCAGTAAAAAGAAAGAAAAATAAACAGAGACAGAAGAAGAAGAAGAAAAGTTCTGTCGCTTCGTGTGTAGAACAACTACCTCAGGAAGACAATTTTTTACGTGGTCAAGAACCGTGTCCAACAAGCCGCGCAGTGATATACAACCTAGTTAATTCTCTTCTAAGCGCAAAACAAAAACTACGTTATTATGCTTGTCTAGTGTTTCAATAAATGCCAATTTTGCTGCTCAGATTTGCGAACGACGGTAAGAATTTCGCAAAAAGGGTACGTACACCTGGTAGACGAAGTTATAAAAAAAAAAGGCCGCGTATCTGCGTGCTTCGCTGCAAATGTCGTCTAAAGACGATAGAAGGGGCGCTGCGTAAGATATGGACGCCATCTGGCAATACGTCGGGAAATATGAGTGCTGTGTTGCGGGCTTGTAGTCCCGGCGCAGCAGCAGGCGAAGACCGGCGGTGACCAACGCGACCGGTGGGGACGCCAGCCAGCCCGAACACGCGGTTTGGCGCGATGCGCTGAAGCAGAAGAAACGTCCGCACTGAACGAGTACTCTCCACACACTATTTTATTTACACGTCGCCTGCGTAAAACAGGAATGCCAGAGCGGCGCCCCATAGCATTTGTACAGTGCAATACAGAACCGAAACCGAAACACAACAATGAGCTCGTGCAGATGGCACAGAGGAAGGCGAGTTTCCGCGCAGTCACATTTTCCGCGCAGCTTAAGAAAGTAGGGTCTTTGGAATTACGTATGTATGCATTTTCTGTTAAAGGAACACACCACCTAATACTTACCTAGTGATGTCGCGCCTCAGATATGCGTGATATTTACTTTTTGATCGACAACGTTCACAAGTATGAACAGCCGTACCAGTTCAAGATGGCTGGCCCTTGGGCAAGTGGTTCAACTTTGGTCGAGTGGCTGAATCGAGTGACGTGCCGACAAACAGAAAGACAGACCAAAATTTCTCCGTTTAAGTGTCCCGAGAAAGACTATCGTCTTTAATAAACACGAATCACCTCCGATGCCGATCATAGGCTCGAGCCCGGGCGCGCTTGGTGCCTCACCAACAGAAGAAACTTTCCAACCATCTCACCTTACCGCCGCCGAAATCCCATCAAATGTCACGAGTCTCAAAAGAAAAACAGAAAAAGAAGAGCGCCGGCATGTAAACATCAGCATCGTTTTTATGTACCAGCACCTCCCTGTAAACAGCTCTCGTTTTGTTCACACCGGTGGACAATAAACCAGCGAGTAATAAGTGGTCACTTAGAAGTTGAGAAACAAGATAGCCGACAGTTTGTGAGCAACAAACAGATGCCGTCTGCGCCACGAAATCGAGATCGTGCGCTCGCGCACGACCGCCTGTGCGAGCGGTAGTCGGTGCGACCGCATAAATAAAACAGAGAATAAAAAAAGACACTAAAAGATTACAGTGCAAGAAAAAGATTGGTTGTATCCCCGAAGAGTTCCAGCACTTGCTTGTCCAGCTAGAACGAATCGAAATATCTGCGCGGTTTACCGAAGGACAGTGCCGAAAATATATAACGACCACTTGCGACACGTTCGCACCACCGTATATTAACATCATTGACCCTCACTGGATGGAACCCTTTCAGGACGTCTGACAGACTCATTTCCTAGCACGTTAAAGAACCCCAGGTGGTCGAAAATCCCGGAGCCCTCCACTACGGCGTCTCTCATAATCATATCGTGGTTTTGGGACGTTAAACCCCAGATATTATTATTATTAGACTCATTTCCTACCTAAATTGCATCACTTGATACGAGATTCCGCACGCCAGAGCAAAACTAAACGACTGCAACCGCATGCATACCTTCCATACAAGCGCGGAGCGTGGCACATACCAGTCGGTTGCCAGACCAGAGACGGCGCCGCCCGCCTAGCCAACATGGCGGCGCCCACGAAAAAAATTGCCGCTTCTTGGCGCGCATGCGGTTGCCTGGGAAGATTATGCTCACTGCCTGCTGGACTCTTCTTCCATTGCGCTTTGCCTTTTAATGCCGCCTCATACGGGTGGGTGTGCAGCCGTGCGCGCGCACCACCTTTGTGCTTCGGCCGGCTGGACGGGCAGACGGTGAAAGCTGCCTTTCTTTCGGCGCTACGTGAGATTCTCGCCCGCTTTGGTCGAGCTGCCGAGAATAGACCGGTAGCCGCTTTCGGCCAGCGTATACTATGCGGCCTATACCGGGCCACTGTACTGCGTGCGCCCAAGGTGCGTAGTGTTGTTGTTGGCAGGGTGTTGGAACAGAACGGAACGAAAACCGAAAACGAAAAATGAAAAAAAAAAACGATATTTTCGACCGGAACGGAAACGTAACCGAAACTTTATTATTTCGTTATGGAGGGAAACCGAAATTTAATTTTTCGGTTCACGAGAAAACTTCCCAATCCGGAGCAACTGAGCTCATGCATTGTGAGCATACCTCAGGCTACAGAATTAGTGCGTGCCTCAGGTAGGAATTCCAAAGCAAAGATATGTCGAAATTGTGCGAAGAACAAAAACAGTGGCAACCAGAGATGTTTATATATTAACGCAAGTGGGCTTTTGCGTGCCTGTCACGCAGGCCAGCGTAGAGAGGGCATTGCTGGCGCTGAAGTTTGTTACAGCGAAAGCTGTTATATCACAACAGCTGATTTTCGCGCCATAGCTGTCCGCCGCCGCCGGTGTCCGTAACCGCCATCGCGTGATATAAGAAAAAATTAAATGAGAAACTCTGCGTGGCAGTCGGGTCTTCCACCGCAGTGTCACGCTGGTGCTTGTAACTCCTTCGCAAAAATACTCTATACAGGCGTCATGTCGGGCAAGGAATCGTGTTAATTATGTAATATAGCGTGGCAGAAGAGTGAAATAACACCCAGTCATCACACAATGCTAATAGCGCGATGAGTGTGGGGTGTAATGCTTCCCACCATGGAATGTTGCGGATTTTCCCCACCAGAATTGGAATGACTCCGGAATCATTCCACGTTTTCGCGACCGCGGAATAGAATGGCTTGCAGGAATGGAATGGGAATGGAATTAGGCGCCTTGTGCATGGAATAGAATGGGAATGGAATGACGTCTTTTTCCGAAATTAGAGCACGTTTTCGTCTACGTGCTGTTTTTCAAACTTCGAACATTAGTAAGTCAGAGCCTCGAAATTAACAATGAAGCAGTATTTTTAAAATGGCTTGGCTAATTACAAGCACGGTGCATTTATAAGCAACGCGCCTACTACAAACCGAGGCATACGTTAGTGTACAAACAAATGCATTATCCCAGCAGATACTAAAGGGAGAAACAAATTATGCCTGCGCGCTGGTGTCCATTGATACCCCCCAAACAAAAGTGGCGAATACTCTGCGCACAGCCTGATATTTATCTCACGAGGAGTTTAGTACCTGACACACGTAAATACCCTTTGCGACAAGGAAGACATTGCACACCTGCGCACAGGCGAACACAGAAAATTCTCCTCACCCCATCCATGCTTGCGAGGCGCGCTTCACAAGCGTGAGTGCTGACGAGCAGTGCGGTCCAGCGTTCCGTATTCGATACAAAGGCACAAGGTGCCCGAGCGGTGCACTGTTCCAACTAATACCAGCAGATCTAGAGGGTTTTGTTTCCCATTAACCAAATCTTAGTTTTCTCCATATTCCCGACCGCTCCAGACGCGTGGCGAAACTGCTTAGTCTTTTTTAATACTACTTTTGTGAGCATAAAAATACGCTATGTCGTCATTTTAGCATTAACACATTTAAGCATAAACAATATTAAAACACCACCATTCGTTCAAACATGCTGACCATGCAAATACTATAGGTAGCGGGAAAACTGCTCCTATGGGAATTAGTAGGGTGGTTGTACTGCACGAGATATGTCACCAAGCTACTATCCCTCGTTCTTGGTAACGTGTCCTGCGTACTTTTGCAGTTCTTAATGCATCTGATGACATCAGCTTTATGGGGCGTTCATTCTTAACTCGATGAAACTATCAAGATGCCTTTTCTACGTCGAGGAATTACAGGAATAGAACTGAACTGCCCGGCCATTCCCAGAGTGGGAATGGGCTAAGTTTTTTCATTCCGAGGAATTGAAAGGAATGGAATTGCGGCAAGTTCTAATTCCCCGGAATGGAATTGGAATGGAATGGTGGCGCCCATTCCGCAACACTGCTTCCCACCCACTGCAAAGTGCTCAGCCATAATTCTTCATCATCATCAGCCACAGCACAAAGTGCACATAATGTCTTACAGATGTGTAGCGGGTACCACGATTCTCCTAAGAATGACGAAAAATGGCCATAGTGGGAACTTATCTGCTTCAGAAAATTTGGGATGATTTATGGCGTAGTGGGCACCTTGCATGTGTGCTTGTATTAGTTGTCCCAAGAGACTGTACAACGGGCTCTACAAAGTCCGCTCTTCCTGCTTTCGTTGTGACTGTGCTGCGTGTTCCGCGCAGGCCTGGCGATCTTTTTATCAGAACAGCGGTCTCGCACATCAGAGAGTACACTCAATGACGTGCCGCTTCTGAGATCGTGCTCACTCCCTTGACACAAAGCATTGAGCCCACTAAAAAAATTCGTATTTTTCTTTTGAGAAAATAAATACTATGACTTTGAAATTAATACTGGTTTGTGCTAGTTGGTAGGAATTCGTGGTACAGTTACTTCAGCTCCTCTGAAGAACGTGTTTTACCCTTGTCCCACTTTCCTAATTTCCTAGTTTGCCCGCCGACGCCAGCGCTTGCCATTCCCCTGCCGGAAGAAGCGTACAACCGTATAGCCTGTTACGACCCCTCCGCTCCTTTTGTTTC
Organism: Rhipicephalus sanguineus; assembly: GCF_013339695.2. Lineage (NCBI taxonomy): Eukaryota > Metazoa > Arthropoda > Arachnida > Ixodida > Ixodidae > Rhipicephalus > Rhipicephalus sanguineus. The sequence goes on along the minus strand of NC_051176.1, from coordinate 27,487,221 downwards.
ACACGCATTTGCGAAGCGCGCGCTGCACGTGAAACACACCTCGTTCCGCGATGTCTCCCCGACAGAAAGGAGGGAACTACTGCTGCGTCGTCAACTGTCACAATGGCCATGCAAACACGAAGGGGGTCGACTCTACCTGTGAAATTCTACCGATTCCCAAACAGATGGTACGAAAAAAGCAGACGACAGGCATGGATTACTAGGAAACTCGTCTGCCAAGTGCTGCGATCGCTGCATCCGACGCTTCCCGTTGGGCTTTCCCCACTGCTGGGGATCTTCGATTTTCGGACTTCTGGCAGTTCGCTGGCAGCCAGAGCTAGCCAGAGGGTCAGCAAGCTAGTTCCGGTCGGCACGGGAAACAGCGTCTTGGTCACGTGTGTGAGAAGCCCGAGACAACCCGAAGATTGCAAAATCGAGCGCTGGGACAGCCAGCGTAAACGTAAACAAACGCTACCGCCGTGGCAGCAAACGAAACTTTGCGCGGCGTGCGCGTTGGTTTTTTCTGCATTGCCCGCTTGGAAATATGTGGCTAGGTTTGCTGAAGAGCTGAAGTGATATTCTCGAGCATACGCATTTGGGATACGATCACTTACGTTCGCAATATCACGCGCAACTCGGCCCGTCGAGCAAAACAACCAGCTAGCGCACGGCGCCTCGAATACGGTGCATTGTGAGCTGCCGCGCCGCTAACGGCTTCAGCAGCTCAGGTATGCTTAGTACATGTAACAGTCGCTGCAAAACACGACGCGAAAATCTCGCGAAAGTGATAGTGTCCCCAAGAGAGCTCGAGGATCTATCGCGTACTACGTCGCACGCACGCGTTGGCCAGCTTGCGTTTTGTCATAACTTGAGACATGCGGCGGTATCGGTACGTTGAGTGCGCGTTATATCTAAAATAAACTTCCGTGTTACGCGTCTACGACTCGTTTTGGCAGATGTTGCCTGGGCCTTTTTTCCAGTTCTAAGTGGCACTTCCAAAAATCTCATGCAGCGCAGCTTTTATTTGAGCTATACTGTAGGTGATGAGCGCGTACATACTGCATGGCATGATTACTAAGAGGTGGAAAAAGACAAAGCCGAAGATGAAATAAGCAACAAAAGGATGTATACGTTTCTGAATTCATCTCCGTTTTTTTCACATCGACGCGTCGTGGCATAACATAATACCATGCATCACACAAAAAAGAATGTCGCGATCGCTATTACTCAATCAGTGCATTTTATCAACATCGAAGACCTGGTTGCAATGGTTAAGTTCCGACGGGGTTCACACTGGAGCACTGCACGGACTCTGGCCTACCCGAAAACCCAGGCCCGGCCGGGTAATGTAGTTTTCATGGCGGGCCCGGGCCACGCTCGGGTCTGAAGCACCTGGCTTAGGGTCGGGCCCCGGTTTGAGGTGGCGGGCTCGGGTCGGGCAGGGCTTGGACTTTGCTCGGTTCTTAAGGGGGCACTAAAGTGAAGCACTGACTAGGTTAAGACTGATAAAGTGTACTCTGAGAACCCGAATGTCACATATTTCACCATCGTAAGTATACTAATTAAGTACAAAATAAAGTTCAAAGTTCCATTTCTAAATTTCGCGCGGAAATATCCGCGCGTGACGTCACGGATTTCAAACGGTATTCGACGTGTTTTGGAGAAATTGGTTTAACGAAATTTCCAGAAACTTTGTATGTTAAGTCTATGACCCCCTCAGAGGTCAATGTACTTCATTTTTACCGATTAGAAACTACGTAGGCCTGGTAGACGCTGTCAGAACCTATGACGTCACGACGTGTCCTGCGTGACTTTCATGGTGACGCCATCACCCGCATTTTCTTGCGCGTTTTCTCGCTTACCAAGAGTCTTGTCGCGGCCAGCGTGGTGCTTTTAAAATTGTAAAATAGTAATTTACTGTTAATAGAAAAATTGTTTTTCTGTTTAGTGTCCCTTTAAAGGGACCGACAACTGCCCAGAACATGAAATGAAATGACTCCACTGATGGAAAGATTGCCCGTCGCATTGACTCAAACCAACCCTGTTTTTTTCGTGAGAGGTGGATTTATATTTTTATCTCTTAATTGAAGTCGCGAAAAATGACCTGTGGCGCCTCTGGCGGCAAAAACACGAACTATCCGATGAAAACGGCCACGTGACCATTGATTGCTGTACGCGTTCGGCAATTTTTTTGTTAGTATTGAAATATTGTTCGTTTCTTTATATCAAAAGCCATTACTCTACTAAAATGTACATATAGGCCTGCGTTAGTAGTATGCATTAAAGTGGCGCTGCCTTCGGGTGACGTAATGATCCCATGCTCGTCAGCGCGTCTTGAGCAACTTTTCAGCGTGCTCATGCAACCGTGCACGTAGTTTTCAGGTCGCTAAGATTTCGGAGCGACATAGTTTTGCTACATACACTTCGTCTCAGAAATGCGCGCTGCTATTCGGCGCGGCCGCGCATATGCGTAGTGACGTTTTCGTTGACTTGGCTTGGCTCGTGCATCGAGAGAGTAACGACGCCGGGACAAGCCACCCATGACACAGGCGCAGGCAACCTTGGACGCATGCGCACACAACGCGGTACAAATACAGAGAAGGTGTATAATGCCACATCATCTCATTGTAACAGCTTATTTTCAAAAATAGTTGGAAAGCTATTAATAAAGGTGGTTAAGCATAGTTACAGAAGCTCCTGCGAAAGCAGAACAACGAAAGCTTTCACAAATCGTGACAAGGGCTGGCGGCATCGCTATCAATTCTCAGCGTTGCTGGAGGAAAGCTGCATCTGTGTTTAGAGCCTTTCAGATCCAAAAATACTGCTTGTAAAATAACTGCGTGCTTTTGGGGTTAACTACTGCAACTACAAACACTGCGATGGGTGAGTTTTCTGTTGCGCCGTAAAAAAATGGGTCGAGAAAAATCAGTTGTCGGTCCCTTTAAGTTTGTCCCACATTTTATATCGGAAAACGCTTTTTTTATTTATGAGGGGTAAGCTATTTGGAAAAGTTTTGTTAGGGACAAGCAATGCACTTCTTTGGCTTCTTACATACTTGATTTATCTGTAACGGGCGAGTAAATAAACCAGGCGCCTATATAGTTAACATCTCCCTGTTCCGTGCTTTATTTGCATTCGCTATTATTTTATATCCCAAATGTTACTTTGTATTCGCAGTAATAAATGTAAGATCATAAATTTCTACCTATATTACTTATCAATCCAAGCGCGACCACAGAGCTCCAAAGCGGCGAAACGTTCTTGAAAGTTCCAGCCCTCCACTAGAACGAAAGGAGTGCGCAGACTCTCGTAACCCAGAACCACTACAAAGGCACCTTCCTTTTCCGTAGTGATCATGTGACGCGAGATGGGCATGCGCAGGTTTTAAAGATGTCAACGAACGTTACCATTTCATAGCAGACCTTTCCCATATCTCTGATACGGGGCCATTTCTGAGGGGGATTTCGCGGCAGTTTTCCAACAACATATCGGTATCCATAATGACTGAAAAATCTGCACGCCGATTCTAAAATATAGTTTTTTTTTTTCATGGTTATGTATCAACACATGGTGACCGCAGGGGGTGCCTCACGAAAAATAGGCTTTCGACCTGTCATGCCTGTGTATATCAAGAACATACTTGTAAAGAAAATAAAGAAAAATGGGACGAAGACATTCATGTGCGGGCCGGGCGCCGCTAACGAGAGGTCCGCGGGGCACATGTTTGAGGCCCTATATAGAGCGCTATATAGTGCGAGAGCTGCATGATACTGCCGCAACAGCGTTGGAATGTGCAGGAATAGCATATAGGTCCATTAAACAAGGCGTGGGGCAAGGTATATTCGCTTGACGAAATATCTGGCTTGAAAAAGTACAATGACAAATTCCGTGCCGGGTGATGTCCCCATAGGCGTGCGCCAGGGGGAGGGGGGGGGGCAGGGGTGCCCCCCCTTAGTCACCTAAGAGGGGGGGGGGGCGCAAAGTCTGCCCCATACATTGGCGTAATAGAGAGAGGAGGCGCTGCTCTGAACCTTAGTCGGCCTTCCCCCCCCCCCTCCTGAAGGGGAACCCTGCGCACGCCCATGGATGTCCCCCTTACCTCGAACCAGATTCATCCAATGAGTAAGCGTCGAGAAGCTTAGTCGCGCCTTTATTTCCAAACTGGAACGAACCCGAAAATGCATAGAAATCGCTTCGTCCACTTCTTGCCAGTCCTGCCCGCGTAGTCCGATGGCCACCTTCTACCGGTACAACATCGCTAGGAAGGCATAAACCATTATAACATGGAAAAAACTAGCACGGTGAAAACCGTGCATGACGTACACTGCTGAAAACGGCAAGGAGAAGCCCTCAAAGAGGAGTTTCATAGACGATATTGAAGGGTGGCACAACGTTCGACAACGAGAGGAATGGAGGGATTATCTGGACTGCTATGCTCATTCTGCAGAGGTCCACAAAGACATTCTATATTTGATCCAGTGGTGTAAGTTAAAAACAACGACTGCCGACGCCTTTGCAATTCGCAAGCCAGATGTTGTGCGCCCCTGCGGCTAGCGCAAGCAGTGCAAGAAGCTTTAGCGCGGAAGGATATGTGATGCAACAGCGCATGGCGTGCCTAAAGCCGGAATCTATTGATACTTTGATTTTTCGCACGATAACATGTGAAGAAGTAAACTGTAAACTATGTCATAAGAAACTTATAGACTGTATATACTATCATTTGTGCGGTACATGAAAAGAATGCTGTGACAAATAGTTTTTTTTTTTCTTCCTTTCGGCTGCTTATACGCATACACATGGTGCACGCGGTTCCATATTTTTACCTAGATTAGTGTATTTACAACAAACGTCACAAATTTGGCATCTATCCCTCTGTTTCTCTTGCTGTGGCAAGGTGCTACAATGCTGAAGACAGGTGCTACATATCCAGAAGGGTTCACGATTGGCTTTGTCGTTAGAGCATGCTATAAATTTCAATAGAGATGCAATAAAAAGCAAGTGAATAGAGCGTTCTGTTCTCTCCCTCATCTGTTGTTATTGCGCTCCCTGTCGAAACTGAACTCGTGCTGCAAATCACTTTCTTTGCTACAATGTCTGCTACAAAACGCCCTTCATGATCCCCAGTGTACTTGCAGAAAAAATAGGTACTGTATACCATGCACTGCCGAACAAACAATCATCGTACCCAGTATGTCCCCTCAGCTGTTTTCTCCGTGAGCCCCTTTTTACGAGCAATTACCGTACGTCAAAGTATAATTGTTAGTGATGCATGCGCCAACAAAGCGTAGATATTTGCCACTTAAAACGCCTTGTTGTCGATTCCATGTTCGGGAACATCACATAGATTACTGACTCGGGTCCCTGTCGGGCCCGATCTGCGGTCGGGCCGGGTAGGTGAAATTTTTTCTCGGGATCGGGCCGGGCCCGGCTCTCGTTTTGTGTCACCGGGCCGGGTTCGGGCGGGTAAATTTCAACGAGTTCCGGGCCCGGGCCGGTAATTACGGCCCGTGCAATGCTCTGTTGGAGAGCTGGAACATGCAAGAATGCTTCTCCGCTTTGGGGCTCCGTGATCGCACTTGCGATGATAAGTTATAGCTATAAATTTATTATCTTACATTTATCACTGCGATTACGGAATAATATTCGGGATATAAAATAATAACGAATGCAAATAAAGCACGGAATAGCGAGATGTTAGCTATACATAAGCGCCTGGTCCATTTACTTTCAGCTCGCCCGTTTCAGATAGATCAAGTAGCTCCGTATGCGAGAAGCGAAAGAAGATGAGTACTTGTCGCTCATAAAACTTCTCCAAATAACTGCCCCACATAAAACAAAAAATCGTTTTATCAAGGTAAAATATGAAACGTATATGTACGCGTAACGTATGAGGACCACACTTGGAAAGACAGACTAGTACTAAAGGGACACTAAAGAGAAACAATGAATTCGTTTAGATTGATGAAGTGTGCTCGGAGAACTCTTGTGTAGATTATTTCACCACCATAGGTTTATTATAAGAGGAGAAAACCAAGTTCAAAGTTTCATTTTTAAATTTCGCGCCGAACTTTGTAATTCGTGACGTAAAAGAGTTCAAAGAGCATTTAAAGGGGTCATGAACCACTTTTCCAAGTAATGGTTTAATGACCTCAGTATCGGAGTTTACTGCCTCCCGAATCGATTGCCGCAAAAATTTCTTGAATCCGTCAAGAATGAGCGGAGTTACGGGGGTTCGGCGTACGCCCTCAGCGCTTTCTCTCTTTTCTCGTGCCGACGAGCGCACTGGAAGCTAGACAGGGATGGATGGCTCGGGGGAAAGAAGTTACGTCAGCGCGCGTCATGAAACGCGATCGCTCTCCCGCTGTGATTCGTTTGCGCGAGTGCGGCCACCGTGTACTGAGGAGGGCGGCGCCGGCAAGTGGCGGCACCCCGCGGCAACGAGCGCATCTGATCCGTACGCCGCTCTTGATTTACGTCGGCTGTCGGCCAATAAGCATGCTATGTCTCTTGCGACGTAAACTGGCAGATCCGCGACGTCAACGTGCAGACGCCCCGCCCGCCGACGAGAGTTAGAACCGGCCTCTGTTTGAAAAGAGGGCGCCTGGGGAAACGGCAACTTCGCGCTCCGCTTGTGGCCTTTACGTGGCGCGCACGACTGTAATATTTGGCAGAGCAGTTCATAGCCGTTTCAGCTTTCCGCAGGGTGTGTTTTTTCAACAAGCCCAAGGGGTGCTTCATGACCCCTTTAACGTATTTTGGCGCCAGTGGCTCGACGAAATTTCCACAAACTCGTTATGTCAAGTCTCTGGCCCCCTCAGAGGACAAGGTACTTCGATTTAACCGATTAGGAACTACGTAGGCCTAAGCAGGTGCCGTCAAAAATATATGACGTCACGGCAAATGGTGCGGGAATTCTAAGGTGGCGTCGCCACCTGTTTTTTCTTTTTGCGCGTTTTCTCGCTTATTAAGCATCTTCGCGCAGAAAGCGTGGTGTTTTTGGTATCGTGGAAGACTACTTTACTAATGCGAAAAAAATTGTTTTGCTCTTTAGTGTCCCTTTAAAGAAAAAAACAATTCTTCTATTATCAGTAAATTTGCTCTTACAATTTCATAATCACCACGCTCGCTGTGACAAGAGTCCTGGTAAGCGCGAAAACGCGCAAAAAGAAAATGCGGGTGCCGCCGCCACCTTGAAAATCGTGCAACAAACACCGGGACGTCATAGATTCTGAGGGCGTCTACTGGGATCTGCGTACGGTTCTTAATCCGTATATATTAAGTACATTGACCTCTGAGAGGGCCATAGACTTAACATACCAAGTTTCAAGAAGTTTCGTTCAACCAATGTCCCCAAAATACGACAAATACAGTTTGAAATCCGTGACGTCACGCGCGGAGATTTCGGCGCGGGATTTAAAAATGGAACTTTGCCCTTGATTTTCTCTTTATGATGGTGACACCATTTATATTCGAGTTCTCAGAGTACACTCTATCAGTCTTAACCGATTCATGGTACCACTTTAGTGTCCCTTTAAGAACTGAGCAGAGTCCAAGCCCGGGCCGATACGAGGCCGCCACCTCAAACCCGGGCCCGGCCCTAAGCCCGGAGCTTCAGACCCGAGCCCGGCCCGGGCCCGCCATGAAAACTATATTACCCGGCCCGGGTTTTCGGGTAGGCCCGAGCCCGTGCAGTGCTCTACCTGCGAGTCGGCAGTCGAGTACAGTAACGACGGGTGTGCAGTAACCAACCATGGCATGCAGCGGTCTATACAGTGCGGAAATGTCGAGAGAGAGATAACATATTCGCAAGCTTCCGGGTTCTATTTCCCGGTTCTGAAAAGCTTTCTTTTCTTTATATATTTGCTGTTGCGACGACGATGACGTTTTCGCAACGCCGCAGCGATCGGCACACGGCCCACGTGCAAGCGAAGCTCACCGTATACACTCGCCTCCCTCTGTGTTATTTATTTTTCGAGCTCGGACGAGGGGCCTGATGTATTTGCTCCAGCAACCCTTGTACCACGAACTCGCCATGCTTTGTTAAAATTTTTTTTGTCCCGAACCGATATTCTATCCGTGGATCCACTGTTGCCAACCGCTCGGCTGTGCTCGGCAAGGGCCTGCGGGAAATTCCGACGCGAGGTTTGCCGTATATGTGCGTACATTATACTCAGACTGCATTCCAGAAACTGTTCATACGCGGCGCTCGAGAAGAAAATGCTGTTTGACTTGACGTTCGCAGGCCGCACCCACGGGCTGTCGTGCGCGGTGGTGGCCTGAGCGCTGAAGGGGTGCGCCCGATACGTGGGACCGGTCGCTGAGCTTTGTTCACTGCATCCCCCCTGCCCTCCATTAGTGTTAATGCGCGCTCACCATCGGCAACGCACGGCGCTTCGCTGCATGATCGCGTTCGTCGCTTCGAGGTGAAGCAGGGAAAAGAACGTTGTTGATTGGAGTTTGTGGCACGTGACGATGAGTATAGGAACAGTCAATTCGTTTTCTATGTTGCAATTGAGTCTTGCCGTGCAAAGGTATGGTTTTCTCCCTGTATTGTGCGTGTGCGGTAATTAAAGACTTGCGCTGCGTGTGAATTCAATAGGTTTTGTTGCCGTATCTGTTGTCGTGTGCCCAGCAGTCGTATACTGTCACGGCCATTGGTCGTCGGCGCGTGGTATGACAAGCCGTTCTGTCATTCTGTACTCGGAGGCGGGAGTAGAAAAGAAAAGCAAGATATTTGTCGGCTGACAGAGATACGCAAAAAGTGACGACAATGAAAAGAAAACCGGCACACGTACACTTGATGTGATTGCGACAAAGGAAATGTGAGATGGCTGCAAAATGAGAACAGCACGCGGATCGAATTTAGCAATGAATACAGGTGCTAACTAAAGCAAAGTTCAAAAGAAAGCAAAGCATATAGCGTATGGATGGCAGTACACCTTGAAGTCGACGGCAGAGCTTTCCCTAAGACCGCTGGCCAATCTTCCTCAGGTGGCCGTGCTGTGGTTTTTCCCGGATGTCTAGACCAGGGGCGTAGCCAAGGGGCGGGTTGGGGGGGGGGGTTCAGACTCACCCCCCCCCCCCCCGAAAATTTTCAGTTTAGCCTGCTTTTATATACACGCACACATACAAAACGAACGCACGAACATACATAAAGTATAGTTGACCCCCCCCCTCCCCCCGAATAAAACTTCTGGCTACGCCCCTGGTCTAGACTCTACTCGAGCAGGTTAAAGCTAACTTGAAAGGAATACTTGGTTGCAGGCGTCGGTTTGGGGTTCCTCTTAAGTAAGTCAGCTAGTCATTCGTAGTTATGAGGTTAGGCGACGCAGGCGATACTGGACGGCACTGACTGTTTCTAGACGGCATTCTAGATCAAGTTTCAAGACTAGCAGCGCTGTAGCCTACGTTTAAATATGCTCTTGTTTTCTTCCTTCCTCGTACTCGGAAACTGCAGCTCCTGGTGACGATCCAGTCATCTAGTAATCTCAAGGCTGCTTCGATGACAGTGACCTGGAAAACAAAGTGCACGCACGCATCTGTGCTCATTCGAGCTCACTCGCATCATAAAAAGCTTGGAGGACGCTTGAGCTTCGCCTTCGAGAGTAGAACGCGACAGCGTGGTCGGGCTCCGTGCGCATCGCCTTCTCAAGTGCCTCAAGCAAAGGAACGACTGTGCGCGTAACATTGGCCGTTCAAACTATCCTGAAATGCCTGCTGCAAGTATACAGTTGCAAAGTGCCCTAATTCTTCCTTTTGCAAATTGGCCACGTACCCGCTGCGTAAGGTGCCGCGCGCATCTGCGCAGCACTTTATCGGAGGGCAGCCTTAAGCCGCCCACGCAATTCACATGTTTTGACGGCTGGTGCGATTCTGCCACGCAGTGTTACATGCGTTAAGGAGACTCACTACATGACAGTGTTTTTTTACGAAGGATCGAGTTACAAGCAGTGGCGTGGCTCCGCGTGTTAGAACACCTGCTTGCCATGCAGAAGGCCGGAATTGGATTCTTACTCGAACTAAATATTTGTGTGATTTATTCATTTGCATCTAATTCGAATTTTCGCTCATGGACAACACCGTTTTTCTCACAACCAACGACGCCGACACCGGACTTTCTGTGACACGAGCTCTTTAAAGGGACACTAAAGAGCAAAACGATTTTTCTCGCATTAGTAAACTGGTCTTCCACGATACCAAAAACACCACGCTTGCTGCGAGAAGACGCTTAATAAGCGAGAAAACGCGCAAAACGAAAATACAGGTGGCAACGCCACCTTGGAATTCCCGCACCATTTGCCGTGGCGTCACATATTTTTGACGGTTCTGCTTGGCCCTACGTAGTTCCCAATCGGTAAAAATGAAGTACACTGTCCTCTGAGGGGGCCATAGACTTGACATAACAGCTTGTGGAAATTTCGTCGAGCCAGTGGCGCCAAAATACGTTAAATGCGCTTTGAAATCTCTTACGTCACGAATTACAAAGTTAGGCGCGAACTTTAAAAATGAAACTTTGAACTTGGTTTTCTCCTCTAATAATAAACCTATGGTTGTGAAATAAACTACACAAGAGTTCTCCGAGCACAGTTTATCAATCTAAACCAATTCATTGTTTCTCTTTAGTGTCCCTTTAACGCTATCGCCTTAATATTACACGTGCCAGGCTCGCGGGTTTGTCCCGCTATATGCGGGAAAAGCGCGCGCGTTATCGGACAACGGCAAATGGAGCCGTCGGTGCGAGTAAAGATCTCCCCTCGTGTTTTGGCTCACAGAAACAGCGCATCAGCTGAACCAGTTTCGCCCGCGCTGGCGTTTTCATTTTCTCCCCGTTACTCTTCGAGCGCCGCTTGGGCGACGAAATCTGTGTTCGCGGCGGCGTATGCGCACTGTGTATGTAGAACGCGATTTCCCTGACCGGCAACACCGGTTCCGCGGTGGATCCCCCCACTTGCCGTCCTCGGTCGGCGTCCACTTCGGCCCCGACCACTGTGCGTGCGCGCGAGCCCGGTGGGTTTGAAGAAACCGCTGTGGCGGAGGTGGCGCTGCTAAGCACGAAGGTGCTGATTCGATTTCCGGCATTTCGATGGCGGAGGAATCTTGTGCTTAATTTGTGTGGGTGGCCAAGATTAACCTAACTGTATCGCAGTTTTGGCAGAATTTATTTATTTAGTATGCGAGGGGGGGGGGGGCACCTTTCGCTGGAGGGATTGAATAACACGCTTGTCACAGTCACTGCTACAAAAGTTCTCCAGTCAGCTTCAAGATGCAGCAAGGAGAACCTTAATGTGTACACCACAACGTTTGCTGCTGCCAGTATACTCTAAATCCACGAGAAATGTTTTGTGACGTTTCGTGCTCGATCTTAAAGTTGGGTACCTTGAAGCTGCGACAGACGTCTGAAAGCTGGGGCCGTATTCTCAAACGATCGCAAAAGGCGACAATCGCAAAAGTATCGCCTTTGGTGCGCGCTGATTGGCTATTGAGCGAAACCGGAAAAGTGAGGGCGCCATCTAGTACTTCCGTCGACGTGACGGTGCTCTACGGTGCTCCTGACATGCCTCGAATAAACGAACACACCTTATCACCGTCGGTTGGTGGTGAAGTCTATAGGTCCGTTCGATTCACCTGCAATAACCGGAACCGGTTCACGGCGGTGCATGAGAAGCTCAGAAATTGCTCAGCAGGAGTTCAGTGGTGCAGGCAGGGTGCTTCACTAGAAACGAATGACGAGGTGCCGACATGGTGCAGACCTTATTTTTGTTCGCTTAATTTACGTCATTCACGTAACGTTGACAGGTGGCAGACCGCACGTGGACAGTCTATGAGGCGCAAACACTTCGGCAAAACACGGCTCGCGTTACAGCTGCTAGCGCGCACGCGCTAGACTGCACCAAACCTTCAGCCTAGAAGGTGCAGGAAAATCGTGGACCAGTGTTGCACCTCTCCTGAACCTTTTGCAACGAATGGCGTGGTTCAGAGCCCACCATTGCTGCACTGCTGAAACGAATGCACCTCGTGAACTAGTTCAGGTGGTGCAGGCGAATCGAACGGACCTTATAGCATTTCAGTGACATAGGCGGTAGCTGCTAGTGTGCAATCCTCGGTCGATGTGCGCAGCATTTTTTACGCTGAAACTTTCAGCGAGCATTACCTTGGGGTGTTTTCAGTACTCGTTTTTTGCCAGCGCGTGTTTTTTCGTGGTTTGAACTTTCAGAAACACGAACCGTGCGTAGCTCGCGTGGTTTGTCGCGCGCCGGCAACATGTTGAGACGATGTCGCTGCGGCGGCACACTACAGGTGAGCTCTCTGAGTGCACCGTGTTAAACTCTCAACGAAAATACATTCCGCACAAAGCTGAATTCTTTAAATATTATTATGTGCATTAAACAATTGCACAAAAACGTTGAAAGCACTTTCAACGCGTCCTATATTTCAAGTAGCCACAGCCAAGCCTGGCCACTGCGTAGACGCCAACATACGCTCGAAAACGCCGCACTTGGGTCGCTCTGCGCTCGTACAGTACGCGCAACAGTGACGTCACAGGCAAGTGTTTATTCAGTTATTGAACGCATCAGATTCTACGTCACCAAAGGCGATACTATCGCCTTTCGCGATCGATACGGGCCTTGCGTGCATTTTGTAGCATTGCCCTCATCGCGAGAAGCTTGGCGAGAGTTGGCGAGAACCGTGCATCCACGTGTGTTCCAGCTTGTTCAGCTGCTTATTCGTTACGTCCACTCTAGTCGGCTGCTGCTTAGTAATTGGTGGCCGCACTTTAGAATGCGCTTTCAAATGAGATGGGTGCGCTTTTGGGTGTCGCATGCGCGCCTCATAGAAGCACCTTCACCGCGGGTTAATGTAAACCAGGCCTCTCGCGTAAATCATCATGCGGCAATAAGGACAACCTGGAACGGTACGTAGCGCTCCTGTTCAATGAGCGCGACGACGAATACCGCATAAGCACTGCGAGTACGGGCCTCAGTCGTGTAGGAGCCGCGCCCACGAATTCGCAGCGGGAACTAAAGTGGCCCTCACCCAGTGGCACAACCTTGTGCAAGACAGTGAAAAAGATAGAAAAAAAAAGTGCGGTTCCCGCAGAAATGAATGTATGCGGTATGTTCTCGCTGGACGTTAACTCGAACTACGGCGCTGCTGCCGTAGAGAGGAGATAGTAAAAGGCCTACTAAGTTTATGCTTTCGTTATTTAAGTTCCCTCTTCAGTTGATCAGCTAGCAGTAGAGGACGCACTTGGTGAGTTTCTAAATGTGAGAAATCGATCGGCATTCGCTGCTTCCTCGTCTTAAAGTATCGCTGTCGTAAAGTTCCAAGTTCGTCGCTAACGTTTGCATACTAACATACAACTTTACATTCGAGGCGCTATGTATGCATATATATTATAAAGAAGGCATAGCTGGCCAAGGACATCTTCTGTATGTATACGCTTACATCCTCCCATGTAGTTTGTTTTTACTCGCAGTTTTCTCGCGAACCGGTTTGCGCGTTTATCCAAGCCGGTGATTCGCGTGGGCGGCCGACGCATCTAGGCACTGATCAGAGCTCGAGGACCGACTGTCTTAATCGGCGATGAATATACAGCGATCCGGGGCTCGATTTCCTCTTGAAAGCTGCAGTAATCGCGTGGCGCTGGACGTTATTTCGGATCGCGAGGCGCCGCCGTGGTTGTGCGCTGTTGCTGCAGCTTGGGCGCCGACGGCCGGAGTTTTGGGGCCGTCCCCGTGTGTGTGTGCGTGCATAGCCTCGCTCGCGCAGGAGTTCAATGCGCGCAGCTCGAGCTGCCCTCTGACACGGTATGTGGCGGCCGACCGGAAGGCCAGCAGGTCAGGCCCCGGTGCGAATTTCTTCAATGTTCGGCGGCCTGCCTACAACACGGTGCGCAACGACTTCTCGTTTATGACGGCTCGGCCCTTGTAGGTAAACAAGCGGTGCGTCAGACGAGAAATATTGCGCCTAGCAAGAAAATCACACAAGATAAGCAAAAGCACAAATACCGAAGCACCGCAGCTAGGGTTGTCTTTTTGTTCGAGTTTCGGAAGAGCGGGTTAGATTTTTTTTTTCATTTTTGTAACTCCTATCAGCTCACTCGATTCTGTTGCGCGAGCGAAACGTAAGCTTTTTTAGGGCATAATTCGGGAAGTTGTTACGGCGGAATGCTTCACTTCCTTATTATTGTATACGGTCCCGTCCACGGTGTTAGAAGTATTATAGGTGGACCGACGGCGCCTCCGGAAGCGGCGAACTTCTGTCCGCGGTTTTGTGGCGTTTTGTGCACAGGGCCCTAGATGGCGCTACACTTTAGCTGGCTTTGGGTGTCGCATGCGCGCCTACCGGGGCTCGCCTTTGCTGACGACCTTGTTATAGTGTTCTAGAACACTTTAACCTTGTGTTGATGGCGGAGTCTGCTCAGGACCTTCAGGACCTCATTCACATCTCCCAGGCGGAAATCACGCGCCTTGGGCTCCGCTTCAATTGTAAGAAATCTGCAGTGGTCCCCCTCGCTGGCACATGTGCGGATGAGGTCACTCTCAGGCTCGGAGATGATGTCCTAATGGTGTGTGCGACGTACAGATACCTGGGAGTGCAACTTTCCAGTGGACCGGAGCTGTTTGGCCAACAAGAGGAAATCCTCCGGCAGAAGGCACTTCGGGCCCAGTCCATCCTCCGTCGACAATGTCTCTGGGGGTGCAATCGACTTGTGATGGTTCGGGACCTTTGGAAGATAGTGCATGTGCCGGCGTTGACGTTCGCGAATGCTGTGCTATGCCTTTCGGCAGTCACGCGGGAATGGCTTGAGCGACGACAGCGGGAGGTTGGCCGGATAGCTCTCGGCTGCCATGGTGCTGTGGCCAACGAAGCTATTCAGGGTGATCTCGGCTGGTCGAGCTTTGAAGCTCGGGAGGCGGTCAGCAAAATTGCCTACCGTGGCCGCTTGCTCTGCATGCCCAGAGAGAGATGGGCGCGGCGTGTTTTTGACTACCTGTCTGCAACATGCATGCGCACCCCGTGGGTGAGGCGCCTCTACCGCATCGAGAGCAAGTTCGGCCTCTTTCGCGCCCCTCCCAGCGCAAACTCATCCGCCGAGTGGGCAAAACAGGCGCGGGAACGAGTGCGGGAAGAAGAGGAGGCACGTTGGATCCACAACATGTCGGAGAAGTCGACGCTAGCGGTGTATCGGTGCCACAAGAACAGTATTGGCATGGTACACTTGTACGACAACTCCCTTGGCAGCAAGCTACTATTTGAGGCGAGAGCTGGTGCACTCCGCACACTTGTACGCCTTAAGGCTATTAGCAAGGACGTGAGCGATGTGCGGTGTCGTGTGTGTGGTCTACAGGACGAAACTATCGAACATGTGGTACTGCGGTGTGAGGGCATTTGCCCAGCGATGACGGATGGTGCCTCTCTGGAAACTGCTCTGGGCTTCGAACAGGCCGGCGGAGACGACAGTCGGCGTAGTGTGGACAGAGCCGCGGTCGCAGCGACAAAGGGCCGCCTCGAATGCTGGCGAGCGGCTGTTGCGGCGAGACATGCTTGACTGCCGCCCAGTCAGAGCGGCTCCTGTTTCTTCCCCTCCCCCCCCCTTCTTTTTCTCTCTTTTTTTTTTCTCTTTTTTTTCCTTTTTTTCCCTACCGTTTTACTGAAAAACAGGTAATAAGTAGAGCGTCATGTTTGGCTAGGGCGTGGTTTCCACGTCCACCCGTTGCGAAGGGTTGGCCACAAAGTTATCATCATCATCATCATCATCATTAGCGGTATCAGGCATGTTCGCTGCGGAGCCGCGAACGCCCCTCGAAATGAATAAAACTGTGCGTTCGCACTGTAACGAGCGCAAAAATAAATAAATAAATAAATAAAAGCTGCGAATAAATCGAAATTTTGTCGATACCGCCGTTATCTGTTGAATATGTTGAATTTGCCACCTCGAAGGTTCGCAATAGGAGGATGCTTTACTCATTCGGACATGTGAAATCGTGCATTTAAACATATGACAGTGACGTCACGCTGAAATATGACAGAAATTAATTCTGTTTGTAGAAGTATAGTTTAGATAGTTAAAAAAATAACCTATTAGCCGCAATTTGCGGTCGTTAATCGCGGATAAAAAAGAATGTGTGACGAATACGACTTTTTAGCTATTCGTGCATAAAATACTGAATTTTAGCGAATGCCAGCAGCTAAGCTTGAGGCACCGACGAAGGACATGAAAAAGCATCCTGGTTTGGCACTGCGAGAAGGGGAGACATTAAAGGAGTACTGACATGAATTTTAAAATTTTTCGGGTTGTTGCTCTAAATGAAAGCACGGGTGTCGAGAACCCTAAAAAGAGTGTCGTGGTGCCTGGGTATGCATTGCATATATTTTTAATACCGCTTCTTTCAACCAGCAGTTTCGGTTTCGAGAGGGCGGCTTCATAGTGACGTGTCAAGTCTGCCCGTGACGTCACGGGCAGACTGCAACCCACGAAATATGCACCTGCTGTCCTTTGCTGTCAGTCGAACGTTGTTCATGATGAGTGAACTGTCGTCCAGTGCCTCCGACAGCGATTTCTGTGATTTAGGCTGCATGCAGAACCCTGACTTCGCAAACCAAGTGAGCTGACTTGAAACGTCATAGGGCTCTCCATGCGGTGAAGCTGCCTTGCAGATGCTGGGAGATGAAAACTTTAAAATCAAACTTAAATATTTATACGTGTTTCCCGGATGCGGTGTGGGGAGAGCGTTAACACTACATGCCAAGGAAACCAAAAACGTCCGTTTTGCTGCACTTCAAAATCGTGTCAGTACTCCTTTAAGAGTGGTGGATATGTGTTTCCAATTCTTCTCTGTTGCCAACTGAGGGATATTTTTCACTGTTTATGTCTCGCATAGCCACCCGAAGACAGCATTACTACTTCGTCTTTCAAGGAACACGTCGATCGCGGTGTGTGGAGTCTCTGCGAGCGTAGCCATTCAACCGCGGTGGTACACTGGGTATACAGTACTCGGCTGCTGACCGAAGTTCCCTAGTTCGATCCCAGATTTTGATGGAGGCGACATGCTAGAGACCCGTGTACTCTACGATGTCAGTGTATGTTAACATAGGCGTGCGCAGGGTTCCCCTTCAGGGGGGGGGGGGAGGCGAAGGTTCGTCGCAGCGCCCCCCCCCCCCTTTGCCCCCCCAATTGTGTCAATGTATGGCGCAGACAGTGCCCTCCCCCCACCCCCCGAGTCTCAGCGCCCCCCCTCCCTATTATGTCAATGTGTGGGACTGACTTTGCGCCCCCTCCTCTTAGGTGAATAGGGGGGCCGCTGTGAGCCTCGTGACTGCTCCTGCCATCTCGCGGCGTGACAGCGCGGATGAACCGAAGTTCGACGCAGCGAGCGCATGGCGCCGGTGCTGCGTCGTTCCACCTTTGTACTTCTGACACCGTGGTCCCGTCTGCGAAAAACTGAGTACAATGTGGGTTGGCAGCCTTTGCTGTCTCTTCACGTGCGTACGGGTATTCTACTGTAGGTTGTGCAGGAAGGGAGAGAGCCTTGTGTTCCGCAGCCGTTGGTCCATCCTTTTCCGATTCCGGTATTCTGCACCCTGATTCAAGTATCTTCACGGCAGAAGCTTACGCGATACTTGCGGTAGTTAAACACATAAAACAAATGAAACTACAAAAGGCAGTGATATACACGGATTCTTTAAGTGTAGTGAAAGCTTTAAAAACTATGACAAAGCACACAAATCCTGTCCTTGTCTCGCTATAGTCTATTTTATGCACGATCTACTCCCTCGAACAACATGTCGTAATGTGCTGGGTGCCTGGGCACCGCGAGATACAAGGCAACGTGTTGGCGGATCAGCTAGCAGCATCCGCCCACGAAAACAGTCCCAGTAGAGCCGTAGCTATCCCTCCGCTAGACTTAAAGGAGCACTGACATCAAATTTACGCATGTCAAGATTTTTGCATCCACGAGTAGTTATCTACACCCTAATAGCGATTCGCGACCGAAAATGCCACTGAAGGATGGATAACTATCTGTTTTATTGATTTATATCACCGGTATCTAGCACGATTCAAAACGGCCGGCAAGCCCGCCATTTCTTAGCGCTGGCAGCGCTCCCTCGCGGTCAATTCCAGACCGCGCCCCAGTTTACCACTTCTCCACAGAAAGGAGTGACGTGAGGATCAGCTGCTCAGCTAACATTTCGTCTGCTAGGCGCGCGCGTTCAGTCATGCCTTGTCACCAGCATCGCCGCCGTCGCCGTCAAAAGTATCGACTGGTGCTGAAGACGGCATTCTGGAACTTAGAATCACCGCGATACGCGACGTCGCGAATCATTTTCGCTTCGACCCTTTGCAAAACAGCGATTCAAAAATGGAAGCTGTTCCAAGCAGCAACGAGGAGGTGCCCGGGGACGCACGCTTGGGCCATACTCGCTGGTGTGTCTCAATTAGCTATATCAGAGAATTTTAGCGTGCACAGCATTCCGGTATACGCAAAGGGGTCTATGGAATATCGGCATAGCGAATGCACACCAGCGGAGAAATAGAATACGATAGGTTTCTACAATAACAATTCTGTGCTTGCCAGGTTCTTCTTTGCACCGCCAGATGGCCCCACCTATCCGGCGGTGTGGAGACCGGCATGGTGCCCGTGTAACGGTTTCTTTTTATCGTGGGACCGTCCTCGTGATACGTGCGACGTGCTGCCGAAGTATCCGAGAACGTCGCTGTGTCGTCGTTGGGTGGTGACAAGGCGACTTCGATGCTGTACAGCGGTAAACAGGCCGCAGTGCGCTAGACCTAATCTGCTTGTTGCTGCTCATACATCGCACCGGCACTGCTAGCGCACCATCTAAGAGGTGCCGCTAGGTGTGCGATATATCTCCCCCCTTCCTCCATCCGCCTTATTTGAGTGATGGAGGTGGTCGTGGAGGGCCAGACAATCACCGAAGAAGAGTATCTAAGCGGGAGCTGGACCACGTTGGAGGCGCAGCGCTGGTGCGCGCGCCAACAGCCCCGAGCTGATACAGACAGGAAGCAGACCGGGAGCGCCACTGCCGACTCCGAGCATCGTGAGAGGGGGAGACCTCGATTCCGCGCCAGGCCACCACCGCTCCCTAAACGTAAACCGCTACCGAAGCTTCCGCCGGCGGATTACAAGGTCATCATCCGACCACAAACAGCAGCCAGTCTGCTACACCACGGTGCGACAGAACTTTTTAAAGCAGTCTGCGCTGCGGCGCAGGTGAACCCCACGGAAGTCGTCGCCGAAGACCAGCTCCGGTTACACCTTACGAACAATACGGCGCTGATCAGCACCCCGTCCCTGGGTAGGGCAGGCAGGTACATAAAATTACAAGTTGTCAAAATCGGCCAACAAGAAATCCAAGTTTTTGCTTACGCTCCGGCGCCTGAGAACTCCACCAAAGGGATACTGTATCACGCTTGTTCTGACGAAGGTGATGCAGCTATCTTGAATGAACTACGTGCCAGAAATAAGGGCATTGATATCGTCGGAGCTCGGCGCCTGGGGAAGTCCAGGCATATTGTGACGATATTTGCCGGTGCCGACCGGCCGCCCTACGTAAGATACTGGGGCGCCACGTACGTCGTATACCCTTTCCGGGATCGCATCGAAGCCTGTTACAACTGTCGGAAAGTAGGCCACCGAACGGATGTGTGTCCTCAACAAAGACAGGCAAGATGCAGGAGATGTGGAGATGAGACGCATGCCACGCCGGAGTGGGGCACCAAGCCCACATGCCTAGCTCGGTGCATAGTATGCAAGGGTGGGCACCCCACCGGTGGCAGGAACTGCAAGTTCAAGTACTATTCTCAAGTACAGCAACATAACAACAACAGCAAGAACAGCACAGGGACCAAGGGCACGACCGTCGTCATCGGTCAACAACAAGGCGGTGACCAGGAGAACACAACCCGCATCACCTCGGCTACCCAGCCGAACTCGCAGAGCACGGGTTACAGGGACGCGGTACGAGGCACTCCACTGACGGAGGCGTCGCAAGCCCGTCAAGAAAACGCAACTGTGCTGCAGCAGGCTCCATCAGGCTCCAGAGAGCACTCGTCCAGCAGAGGAAGGGCTGCAGCACATGGTCACTACACCAGCCATGGCCACGGGACCAGCCAAGGCCAAGGGACTACCCGATCGGACCCTGGCGGAGAAGTCAGCGAAATGGTGAGGGGGTTAGTTGCAGAAGTTAAGGAGCTCAAAAAACAATTAGAAGCTGCTAATAATAAGATTCGAGCGCTGGAAAAT
The DNA here is from genome assembly GCF_013339695.2 of Rhipicephalus sanguineus. Classification (NCBI taxonomy): domain Eukaryota; kingdom Metazoa; phylum Arthropoda; class Arachnida; order Ixodida; family Ixodidae; genus Rhipicephalus; species Rhipicephalus sanguineus. Next base: position 27,466,972 of record NC_051176.1, on the reverse strand, counting down.
CCCACGCCCGCTCGGCTAACGCTTGCAGCTAGAGAAACGGCCGCATACGTACACAGGAACGCGGAGTCGAGTATGGAGGTAGATCATGCACGTAATCCTAAAAGAAAATTAATCGACGAGAGTGAACCCGCCGAAGAACCAGCAAGCGATCTCAAACAACGAGTCGAAACAGTAGAACAAACAATATCAAAACTGGCGAAAAGCATAGACGAAAGATTCAACGTTATGCAGTGTGCAATGCAAGAAACGCTGAAGACGTTCCACGACATGCTCAAAAACGAAATACGCGACATGATACCCACATTAGGCAACAACATAGAGACACCGTCAACCTCGCTACCTCTAGTCATCGCGTCTGCAAATCAAACAGGGGGACCTCAAAACGGACGCGGCATTCCCAACGGTGCGGCCGACGCCAGGTCCACAGTATACCACAAAAATGATGGCAGAGCAAGTTAGAATAATTCAGTGGAACTGCAGATCGTTTGCCAAAAAGAGAGCAGCGCTGCAGTTCGCAATGACGGACCTCAACCCTAAGATCGATGTCATCGCGTTACAAGAAACAGAATCGGCTGTCAAAATTACCGGCTATACCACCTTTAATGAGCTCCCGACAAGCAACAAATCGAACGTAAGAACAGCTATTGCAGTACATCGTAACATTGCTGCAATGCAAATCGACTTGGAAATAGAAAATCTGCACTACACTTTTGTTCAACTCATGCCCAAGAACAGAAAGCATAAATGCATCTATATACTTAACGTATATAGCCCGCCAAGATGCAGTACTATCCCCTTCCCAACAATCATGCGAAAAGTGAGGAAAGAAGCAGGAGAAGCCCAGGTTGTCATTCTGGGAGACTTTAATGCAAGTCATACCATGTGGGGCTACCCCCGTAACACCAAGAAGGGCGTCTCGATAGCAAATGGGGCCAACAACCACGGCTTGACCCTGCTCACAGATCCTTCACAGCCGACAAGAATTGGCAACAGCGTGACACGAAACACCACTCCCGATCTGACCTTTGTCCGACAAGTGGAGGGAGCGACATGGTCCAACACAGGACTCAATTTGAGCAGTGATCACTATGTCCTGGACATCAGAATACCTGCGGCGGGATACAGTAAAAAGAAGAAACATATCAAACATACCAAGTGGGACCTTTTTCGATTCAAACGGAACCATCAGGCTGTCACAAAAATTGAAGACTTAAACGAATGGACAACGCAGCTCCTCCAGGACGCCGAAGAGTTCACGACCGACGCGCTCGCCGAAGAGGATGGCCCCAGACCTGACGCTAAGCTGATCACGCTTTTGGAAAACCAGCAAACTCTCCAAGCGGAATGGCTGAAGCGCAAACATGACCGTCAACTTAAACTAGCCCTGGCTCAAGCTGAAACGGAAGTACAAAAATACTCTCAAGATTTACGTTCGGCTCAGTGGATGCAGCTGTGCAACAGGCTAAACGGTCAGCTCGGCTCGAAGAACCCCTGGTTCTTGTTTCGTCATTTGCTGGATCCCGACAACAGCAAAGGGGCAACTGCCAAAAAGGTCAGCCAGCTTCTCCGGATGCATCCGGCGTCGGATCAAGAGATCATACAAGAGCTCACTAGCCGCTATTTTAATACGGAAACAGATGATCTTGCGTACGCAGAATACAGTGGCGAAGCAAATGAGAACCTGGATGCTGATATCACCGAGGCTGAGGTCAGAGCTGCGCTCGCCGATCTAAAAACCACCTCGGCGGCTGGGCCGGACGGCATTACTAATAAAATGCTGCGCAACCTCGACGACCAGTCGATAAAAAACCTAACCGACCTATTCAATCATGTTTGTCGCACCGGTGAACATCCACAGACGTGGAAAGAAGCCGCCGTAGTCTTCATTCCAAAACCAGGGAAAAAGCTGCAACTTGAGAATCTACGTCCAATCTCGCTTACGTCGTGCCTGGGCAAAGCACTAGAACATGTGGTTCTGACACGCCTCATCGAGCATGTTGATGAACACCAGCTATTTCCGCCCACCCTGTTTGGCTTTCGGCAAGCTATGTCCACGCAAGACATTATGTGGATGCTCAAAAGGGACGTGGTGGACGCAGGCATTCCAGGAGCAGTACGCACAATACTCGGGCTCGACGTGCACAGGGCGTTCGATAACGTCAAAAACGAGGCCATACTCAGAAACCTATCGAATATGAACGTTGGGGCACGAGCGCACAAGTACATTATCGCATTCCTTAGGGACCGGACTGCCACCTTCAGCATCGGAGGCATCAACAGCCCCCTGCTCAATCTTGGCGCTAGAGGTACGCCCCAAGGGGCTGTACTATCCCCATTTCTTTTCAACTGTGCAATGAGGAATCTACCCAAAGAACTTGACAAGATCTCGCTCATCCGCCATGCCATCTACGCGGACGATGTGACTATTTGGACAAGGCAAGGCAATGCCGAAGCCGTCAGAGGAGCACTGCAAGAAGCGGCCAACACTGTACAAGCCTATGTGGACGGCAATGGACTAAAATGCTCCTCCGCCAAGTCAGAACTGTTTATTGCTGGCAAAACAACACCGGCAGTCAGAAGTGCACTGCAGATCATAGTCAACAGAGAAGTAGTACCCCAGGTCCAGACCATCAGGGTATTGGGACTCTTCCTAGAAGAGAAGAACAGTTGCAAAGAAACATTGAAAAGACTGGAAAGCACATCTCGCCAGGTCACGGGCCTGCTGCGACGCATTACTGGCCGCAAGTTCGGACTCAAAGAGAAAGAAGCATGCAAGCTAATACAGGCATACTTTGTTTGTAGGATCGCATACACTTGTCCTTTCCTTCAGCTACGAAAGACGGACATCGCAAAGATAGACTCTCTATTGCGTTCAGTCTACAGAGTGGCCACCGGACTCCCTACATGGGCGAGCAACGAAAGAATGATGCAATTAGGCCTCCAAAACACCGTCAGCGAAATCATTGAAGCGCAACGAGCTGCGCAATGGTGGAGGCTGTCATGCACGCAACAAGGGCACGACATCTTGCAACTGATGAATCTTCCGCCCCTCACAGGGACCACAAAGAGAGTGAAAATAGTAAAAGCGATAAGGAACAAACTGATAATTCAACCGCTGCCAAAGAACATGGGAGAGCACAACAAAGAACGCCGACGCGCGCGCGCTGAGTCCCTATGGAAGACTCTGGCAGACAAACCGGCCGCGTATGTGGACGCCTCCCATATAGGACACGACAAATACGCGATAGCTGCTGTGGACGGAACGGGAAGAATCCTGAGCACCGAGGAAATCACAGCTACGTCTGTACTGGAGGCGGAGGAGGCCGCCATCGCCATGGCAACGGCTATCGAAGGGACGCTCTTCATCGTGTCTGACTCCATGTCAGCGATTAGAAGCTTTAGGTCAGGACAAGTGAGCGAAACCGCGGCAAGAAAACTCCAAGAGCCAGCGGTGAGCATTAGGCTTCTCTGGGTCCCCAGCCATGAGGGAAACCCCGGCAACGAAGCTGCCCACCTCGCAGCCCGCGCAAATACAAACCGGGCAGAGGTGCAGCTTCATCCGGCAAACCCTGAAGAGGCATCAACAAGTTATGGAGATCGCCTCCGTCGACAAAGAGAGGAGCGACAAATCTATCCTCCTCCATGTGGAGGCCTAGAAAGACACCAGGCCGTGGCCTTGCGCAGAGTTCAAACGCGCAGTGTGCTCAGCCCCAGGAGACTGGCGGCCATCCTGAGGGATGACAGCGTCTCGTCGTGTACGTATTGCGGCCTAGCTCAGGCGGGACAGGACCACATTCTATGGGGATGCGACCGCCACCCGCCCCCTAAAGAGCTCCTGCAACTGCCCCCCTCACCCGAAGAGTGGGAAAAAACGTTGCGATGTCCAGAGCAGGCCACTCAGTCCAGGCTGGCGGAATGGACGGCGACAGCCGCGGCCCCTTGGGCCCCGACCTAGCATCCCCCCATGTCCTGGCTCCCTTTCCCCCTTCCCTACTACTCAATAAAGTTGTTTCCTCCTCCTCCACGGCTGCAGTAACCCGGTACACTAGCGCAAGGAAGTCCACGGACGAACTAACATTCACTAATAACGCTACATAAGTGTTACTTGTTCGCGATGATATTTATGTATAGGTTGCTCCACTTCGATAGCTTGTGGTCGTGTTGGCGTGTACCGTACGTGTAATGAAACGCCACGCACTTTCCGCTTTTTCCGCGCCTCGACGAGCAGGTACGTACTACGCAGCGGTTCCCCGACATGCTGGCACGTAGTCGCTCCGATTGATCGCACTCGCGCTGAGGATCACACGACAAATCAGTCGATACGACACGATGAATCGCAGGCACGGATCGGGACAGCGAGGAGAGCCACTGGCTGGGAGTGAGAGCCGGTGAGAGCGTCGCCTGTCGTCGGCGGCACAATAAATACACTCAGTTCGTCGACGTCATTGTTACTAGCGTATCGTCACTCAGGATGGTATGATCGGAATGTGTCACACTTGTTACGTAGCACTAGTGTCGATGTCGCAGCGTGATCAATCTTCCATTGAGCTTTCGTACGCTGTTTGCCCTCGAAATAAAATTACTTCCACGCGACGGACGCCATTCAAATTTGGCCAAGGAGACCTATGCATACCGAGCAATCGAATGAAGGGCACATTTCGACTTCGAAATTTGATGTCAGTGCTCCTTTAAAACCATTCCTCAAAAGAAAGCTCAGGGCCTTTTGGCAGATCACATGGGATAGGCACACACAAAACAAACTGCATGTTATCAAGCCGCAACTAGGTAATTGGACACCAGTATCAAAGTCACGCCACACCGAAGTTACACTCTGCAGACTTAGGATTGGCCACACATACAGTACACATTCATACCTTTTGTCCGGAGGCGATCCACCTTTGTGCGACTACTGTGGCGATCCTTTAACCGTACTTCACACCCTACTACAATGCACGGAACTAGACGCTCTCAGGAGAAAGCATTTTTCATCTGCATACCTGCAGTTCCCTCTTCATCCTGCTATGTTCATTGGCAGAGAACCCCTTTTTAAATATCAGTCCCTCTTTGAATTTTTAAAAAGTGTACATAATTTCAACGTAATTTTTCCAGGCGCTCCGTAGCGCGGCCTCGTGATTGAGGCTGCTGCTGCGATTTCTATCAAAGGAAGCACCTGCCTCCCGGCCTTTGGGCTCAAAGGCCTTGAGGAGGCGTTCGTGCTGTTTTCCCGCTACTCACTTGTAAATACCATACTCACTCGTCATTCAACCCACACCCATAGATCACATCACTTGTCACTGCCATAATTTTATACTCTATACACCCCTTTTACGCTTATTTATAGCGCGTGATTTTAGGCCTCTATACAGCCATAATACACCCTGTCGTCGAAATCATTGGTCATCGCCAGCACCACACAAAAGACATGGCGCTCTTTGGCCACCCATGGCCCTTGCGCCACAAAACACCACTAATCATCATCAACGAGAGCCTTGTGTTCGGTGCTCTGCGGCATCGCGCCTGTGACATTAAGGTTTCTCCGAGAGTCCTAAGCACACCGCTCCGTGCCTACTCCTGTCGCATTTTTGTCCGATTATTTTCTCGCCCTTGCCTTGTCAGATATAGTGGCCACTGTATTTGAAAAAAAAAAAAAATCACTTGGGAAATCTACTACGGAGGTACTGACACAAAATTTCGCGGCCGAGATGGCCTGCGGGATCGATTCCCGTGAACATGCGTATATCATCTGCAAAATGTCAACATCGAATACAGCTTGGAAGGTATTTTACGTGAATTTTAAAGTTCGAGTGCGCGATCCAGCGCTATACGCCGCACCTCGCGACATTTCCACCCTTGATAGTGACTCGGCGGTGACCCCCCTACGTCCCCGACGTCACCACGCTGCAGCCGTTGCAACAAGTTATGATGACGTTATAGTCGCCATTTCCCTCTTGCCGCGCTGGCGCCAGCAGACTACTTTTCGGCGGTTGCTCGTGAGACCATGGCCGCGGCGCACGCGTTGAAAGTTTTGAGTTTGGCGACACTGCTTTCCCGTTTCTTTTTCGAAGGAACTTCTTGAATGCCTTGTGCTGCGGACCGCGCGGAAGTGCGTCACAGTTCTGTGCGCTGACGTGGTCGAGCGTTGCACGCGCTAGGCGGTGATGGCTGCACCCGGCGGCTGGTCGTTTCTGGAGCTCTCTCAAACCGAAACTGAGACTGGTCGGTAATGAGGAGCCTGTAATTAATTATCTGTCTCGCGCTGCAGCAAACGATGTGCCGTGTTATGACTAACTGGCCCCCAGCAACACATTGCAGAAAAAAAAAAAAAAAAAACGCGAGGCCAAAATTTTTGTGTCGTACCCCTTTGGCATGAAATGCTTTTAGCTTTCGTTGTCAGCGTGCCGTTATCCGGGCATTCAAACGAGAACATCCGTGCAACCAGTCAAAAGTTAAGGAAATGTGGTCTCTGGCCCGCAACCCTTTGTGTAGGACCGCATTACATACGCTATTTACTGCCCAATCAACTTATAAAAAAAATATTGCTTCCCAGTTCTTTTTAATGTTTGTTCACAATATCACCGAATCTGTAACTTCTAGTACGCTGAAGGTCTATTCGTGATTTCTAATAGCGACGTTTGAAAAGCAGATAGAGGACACCACACATTTGATTGTCTGAGACAGGGTTGCCTGTGCTCTTTTCAACGCTGCGTGACGGCAGCGTCTGGCGTGGCGCGGATGGTGTTTGGCCGAGACCGGAGATGCCAAGTTCAGTTCAGGTTCATTCCGGCTCAGTAACCTTTCGGGTTTGCGTCGCGTCGTGGTTGCTCATTAAAGGGACCGACAACTGCCCAGAACATGAAATGATATGATCCACTGATGGAAATTGTCCGTCGCATTGACTCAAACCAACCCTGTTTTTTTCGTGAGAGATGGATTTATATTTTTATTTCTTAATTGAAAGTCACGAAAAATGACCTGTATAAGTATTTGACATGTATAAATGATACGTATGTAAAAAAAATGACACGTATAAGTATTTTGAACAACTTATATCCGAGTTTCAGCACACAACGAACGACGTGGCCGCTAGGCTGACTTGGTCTCATTTGACGCATTATAACTTGTTAGGAAAGGGAAAATAGACAATCACCCGATTGTAGCACGAAGCCACAAGGAAATCCATACGGATTTCTCAGAAATAAAGCCTCTTCCGCCACCTCGCGGGATTCCGCAGAACTGATTTGCAATATAACTTGTTAGCAGCCAAAATAATGCAACGTTTTTTTATGCAGAATGATAGATGACGTCCTTGACTTCAGTCAGAGGTATTTAAAAAAAATAAAAATGGCCTTTTTGAGAAAACTGTTCTCAAAGTTCGGCGTTTTTGGTAAATCACTTACGTTTGAATCCGTTTATCGAGTAAAATGGAGCGCAATAAAACCACGAAAATTATCTTAAAAGAGAGCGAAGGTACCAAAGTTAGTATGTACTGATTTTTATTATCCTCACTTTATCTTGTTTGCAGCAATAAATTCTTCAAATACAGGTATTTTGTGCGATTTGCCAAGTTTGTGATATTTTTCTTCCAAAGTGCTTTGACAAGCAAAGAAAATAATACTCATAAAATTGTATTTAACTTGTTCTTTGAGGGGAATAAATATTGTGACCGAGAAGTGCACTGTTTTTTCCTTAGGTGCACTCAAGATTCAGAAATCGCGAAATTGGCGGAAGTGTTTTTTTTTTTGCGGCCAAAATTTGTATTTTTTTTTCAGGCGAACAAAAATTATTTTCGCAATACTAACTTCCAAACCGTTGTTCTGGGTGTAATGCCTGACCTACAGCAAATTTCATCAAAATCGCGAATGGTGACCGGGACCTCGTGTTCGATCTTATCTGGACACACCCACTATTCTTTTTCTGCAGTCACTGCGCACAACAGCAAGTATTGGACTTGCTTAAAATGAATACTTCACTATTTCAAGCAGTAGTCGTGCAAAAGTAGAGCATGGGTCAATTGAGTAACTTAAAATAGTTCTGGAGTCGCTTGACGCTTCGGTGTGGGTCACTTGACCCCCGTAGGAGTGTTACCGGCAAGAGTCGTCTGACTCCCTCATAAGTGGTAACGAGATCCTTCGGGTAGGAGTCTTTCCATTCTTCCTAGAGGGTCAGGGGACTCTCCTAGAGCGTACTGACTCTGACCCACGAATAGAGCCACCGTGACTCTTTAGAGAGAGTCGTATAGGTGACAAGTCGGAACTCTTTCTTGGTGTGTGCATGTGTCAGCGGTGGTACAGTGGTTACGGTGCTTGGCTGCTAACCCTAATAATATGGGCTCGATTCCGGTCGGGTGGTCGCATTTCGCCCGTGTACGCTAAAGAACTCCAGGTAATCGAAACTATCCGAAGCTCTCCACTATGGCATCTCTCGTAGGCCGAGTCGCTTTGGAAGCCCCATGTATCAAGCAACCATTTATTGAAGGGTTAGCTCCAGTAGTTGGCTTTTCGGCAGTACCGACATTCAGCTTCTGCAGCTACCCCGCATTCGCCTAACCGCGAGTCCGTTCAAGCGTGAATCTTTGTTGGCACGCTTCCGCAGTATAGAACGACTGCATTGCGTAACAAAACCGCGTGCACTGCGTTTCGGAAGTGTCTCAGCGTTCTTTCCTTCTCCTATAGACTGCTACCAGTGAAAGATGGCGCTTTGTGCAGCCGATTCTCGCCTCTTTTTGTGTGCCTGCTCTATGTGGTGGAGTGCAACTATGGCTGCCCGGTGCAGCAGCAGTGAAGGGGCGCCCTTCTGGCGTTCGTCCTGCACGCCCCCCACCTTTGATCTTTCGTTGGCGGTCGTTTGATCGCGAAGGGAGCCAGGTCACCAGTCGTTGGCTATCGGGGTCGCTTCCATTGAGACGAACGAGTTTTCCTCTGGGTGACCCCGCTCTGCCCTTCCTTCCTACTCTGCGGTTCCGCCAGCGGCGATGATCGACGGTTGCCGTCGCTACTCTGTTTTGACTCGTAGGTCGCATACGTGTTCGCATGCTTCCTTGCGCGGTAGCAAGTCAGAGGTTTGGTGCCTTGCCACGGTGGCCGCGTCTTTCAGTTTGGAGCTTCATTCAAGTCTTCATGACAGCTACTATGGCAGACGGACTCATAAGCGATGGCGCTCAGGGTTTCGCGAATGCATCGTAGAGTGCAGCAGATACAGTGATTCCAGGCCTGCGCGAGCGTGCTGATAAGACAGAGTTTCTCGCAGAGGGAAATCTGGCACCACCGTCTATGCGACTTTCTTAAGGGGCGCCGTTGCCGTGATGGGAATGACGGTGTATGTGTCTGCGAGGCTTTTGATGGCTGGTGTTGAGCGAGGCTTCGGCTAAAAAGCGGATGCGACTGCGCAAATGAAGCTTCTCTAAAACAAAACTTTTATAAAACGGATCTTGTTCTCGCGTATTATGGTCTTCAATAAAAGTCCACTGACCTGTACGGCATAATCAAACGGCGAAAGAAAGAAACAGACGACAAACAGTCGCAGAGTGAACGCTGGCCTTGTCGTCTGCTTTCCAAGTTTAGCGGCCGTTCGTTACTTTTTACGCTTCATAAAATTGTACATCAACGAAGAAGTTTTCAAAGTTAAATAAAACTTTTTTCTGTGCAGTGACAAAAAAGAAATAGCTTACTACGTGCTCCTTCAGTACGAAATCAAGCATTATGACGCAAGGAACGCGTTGAAGCCAGACGCGTCTTCAGCACAGACACAGCAGCGGCAATAGACATGATTTCGTTGGAGGGCTGCCTCAAGAACTGAGTGGAAATGCGGAAAGCGGAAATGCCAAGTGATATGGTGATTCGACCTTCGATCACCCATTGCTCTTCACTAAAGCCTGAGCAACGCGTCATTTTACACCCGCAGAGCAAGATCAACCGGTGTCAAAGGACACCGTTTTCGTTTTAAAGTAAATAAACCATCACGCCAACAAGCGGTCGCACGGCGTTTAAAAGTGGTTTCAGGCAGCAGCATATGATCGCGTGAAGCGGCGAATTTCATAGTGCCGTTAGACTGTAAACTATCAAAAATAATATTTAATGAACTATGATAAGGCATTAATGCATTTCCGCAGTTTTATCGTCTACGCAAAGCCTCCGTACCGCCTGCACACAGCTCACACGCGCGCCGTCAATGCGCCCCTATAGTCGGAGACAAGCTAAGAAAAAAAGTAAACTGTACCGCTGTCCATTTCTATTATGCGCGTCGAACTATACGACCGCTGTTTACCATGACGTAATGATTAAGAAGAACCAATGAAAAATACAACATGGCGCCGTTCGCGACGGGAGGCGAGGTACCGCTGCATGGAGACCGAAATCCGTCAATTCGAATTACCTGCGGTGTTTGTTTCTTCCAGAAGAAGCTATTTCCTACTGTTATCCGCATATATACCCAGCATCGTCCTCTCCGGTCGTCATCCGAGGCAGTACAAGCTTGTGACTGTGCCGCGTTTCAAGTGCACCGAAGCGGCAGCAGCTCGAGTGTTTTACAACGCTTTAGCGCGTTCCGTCGTTTCGGCAGCGCCAAAAGTTGCAACACGGCGCGTGTTCCCTCCATCGCTCGGATACACCAAGCATATCGCCTGAGGGTCACCACATCGGCGATTCTCATCGCGCTCATTCGTGTGCAGTGAGGTGAAAGTGAGGTCGGAATGTGCGCGTCTGTGCATGACTGACCGCCCGCAAAAGCCATGGCATTAGCGTTGCCACATGTGCGTGTGTGTTTGTGTTACTTGGAGCTCGCAACGTGCGAATATTGGTTATCTATTGTGATATGCGCCGTTTTCTGTGCCTGTACGAGCGACGTATGTACGGACGAAGTGTGTGAGAAAGGAAGCGACCAACGTGTAACCCCTCTAGCGCAACACAATGCCAAAGTAAACAAACCTGGTGTGTAGAATATGCAGTGGTGCGTGCATTATAAGAAGATAATTGTGGTCAGCCGGTGCGTGTGTGATTATGTGATGTGTGCCTATTGGGGCAGTTGCGTTGTCTCAACGGAATTACGTTCCACCAGCCCAGAATGATGTGCCAGGTTGAAGTGCCCGTCGCGTAAGTCTCGCGCCCGATGCACGAACGCCTTGCATGAATAACGCCGTGCGAGGTAATCGTTGTCTACAAACTGCGAAATGATGCGCGCTACATAACATCGCTGTGACGCAGGAACTTTCGATTGCATGGATCGTAATCGTAACTGAAGTGACGCCGCTAAAACTATTATTGAGTGAAAAAAAAAAAAAAGCTTGCCGATATCATATTTGGAATTCTTGCTTTCGTCTAACGAGCGTTTTGTTTTTGCATTTCGCGTGTATTGTGTGCATGTATTACGCATTGATAATTTATGTTAACCTGCAGTAGACTCTTGTGAAGCTATAGTCCGTAGTCCCTTTTTTAAACGCTTCTATCCCTTCTTGTGAAGCCTCACCCCCTCGCTGTGCTTCACGAACAAATGAGGAGGGGTGAGCCGGAGAGGTGGGGCTTGACAATGGACGAAAGGAATGTACTTACTGATTGTGTCCACCGGGATTATCTCTGTATACATTTATATGTTTTCCTTTTACGAAGGCATATACAACGTTACTCGGAATGACTGACAGCGCGGCATGCGATGTTTGCGGCACCGAAGAAAACATCGAACACTTGCTGTGCCATTGCCCTCGTTTTTGCCTCGGAGAGACAAGTACTGTCCAACGCACTGCGGCGACTGGATGATCGGCCGATTTCCGTGCAGGTGCTACTACAGCACCGTCCACATCTCTCGACGGCCCACAAGGCAGTGAAAGCACTCTTGTGTTTTTTTGAGAACGACTGGCTTGTGCGAACGCCTCTGACTTGTGGTACAATTCCGCACGCTGTAGTGAATGCACTGCATCTCTTCTCTCCCTCCTCTCTGTTTCTCGTCTTTCTATTCCCCATCCCCGATCCCCCAGTGTAGGGTAGCCAACCGGAAGTGTTTCTGGTTAACCTCCCTGCCTTCTCCTTTTTCTGTTTTCTTCTTCTTTTCCTTTATTTCCACGATGATGCACGTGTTCTTTGTATGTCCGAGTGTAGACGCGTGGTCTTTTGGCTACTCATTTTTTTTTTTCATTTGTACTTTATTTATTTATTTTTTCTTTCTCTACCTGCTCGGAAGACGATGCTATAAAGGCGCATCGAAGCCTCGTAAATTTTGCCATGATAAATATCGGTCTCCGATCGAAACGTTGACAAATAAATTGTTTTTTTAGAAGTGCATATCATCTTCCTATTTGTCTTACAGCAACCGAAGACAGCCTCTTCACAATCTACGTGTGTGTGTGTATATATATATATATATATATATATATATATATATATATATATATATATATATATATATATATTCGCACAGGAACACACATACATAGAAGGTAGGGGCCCTTCCAGCAAAAGTGAGCCCCCTTCTGCAATGCCTACTGGAGCGATGCAGCTATGTAATAAATAAAGAATGATTACATAAAAAAGTTCACCATTCAAGGGCTGAAGGGGTCGTGACAGCGCCAATGCAAGTTGTCGAAGCGAGAAACAATCCCACGTAAAGCCTTTAGTCAACGCCACTCTAGCCGGGTACATATCCTTGGCGTAAACGGAACGGCAACACATGCAGTGACCCCCACAGTTAAACACCATGTGCGCCACACGCTTTTATTTCGTTGAAACAAGACGTCAAATGAAACCTTAGCGTTTACCTCAAAACACGATAACAAGCAGGGCGACTAGAGACGTAAATGTGGTATTTACGGCAACACAAGAGTCGAAATTCACGAAGGCAATCTCCGACCACTTCGCCATGCTTCGCTTTGAGTCACAGTTGCCACAGTTACAGCAGCCCGTCAAGGAAGCTGGCGTTTAGTAAAAAGTTTAGTAAAAAAAAATTACAAACGGCCTTATTAACTGGGATTAATGTCGCTCTTTTGTTTTATGAAATGGTGAAAGACGATTCCTATATTTTAAATGTCATGTTAAATCTGGCATTGTTTGTTTTACTACCTAAATAGGTACTGCGCAGAAAGCTCACCTTTGAGATGTACATGACATCTTCGTAGACTCCGAGATGACCGCGGCGGGAGGTGCGGTTTAAAGAACAGATATATTGTTAAGCTGACGCTGAACTCCGTGCCTTCACAGTTTATTTTTTTATCTAGCTTTGCTTTCTTTATTTCAATATCAATGCAGTATTGCAAGATAATGTTTATATGCGTTAAAATTGTTGCTATTGTTTAAGAACTACATTCTTTGTAGCGCGGGGCATGCAAAATATGAGCAATACGCCTCGTGGGCGGAGCTTATATTTATTCTTAGGCTGTCACCGACTATAGATCGGAGCCGGCGTGAAAGTGGCGGACGTCGTAGCAGACGACGCGGTTCTCTCCACTCTAGTGATGCAGACCTATCGATGGTACTCTCGATACTATCTATAGCTGAATAACTATCGATAGTAAAAATACTATTGATAGCACTATCGATAGTATAAAATCAACAGCACGAACTCATTGCATAATAAACTTGGTTCCCTGCGCGCGTGGTACATAGTGGAGCCGGAGGAGCAGGCTGAAGCGCAAGGAAGTTGACATGCTCGTGTTCTTCACCTGAGTGCTTTGCTGACACATGATCATTAAGTCAAACTTTTCAGCTGTAGCGGAAAGGAAGGCATTACATACGTAACACCGCGCGGATTCACATTTATATTGCGTTTTATGATTTCAAAAAAAAATCATGAACTAAATTTGTTAAAGGGACCGACAACTGATTTTTCTCGACAGTTTTTTACGGCGCGACAGGAAGCTCACCCTCCGTAGCGTTTGTAGCTTTAGTGGTTTATCCGAAAAGCACGTAGTTATTTTATAAGCAGTATTTTTCGATCTGAAAGGCTCCAAACACGCATGAAGGCTTGGTCCAGCAACGCTGAGAATTGATAGCAATGCCGCTAGCCCTTGTGAAAGCTGTCGTTGTTCTGCTTTCGCAGGAGTTACTGTAACTATGCTTAACCACCTTTATTTTGAGCTTTCCAACTATTTTTGAAAATAGCAAGCTGTTACAATGAGATGTGTGGCTTTATACACCTTCCCGGTATTTGTACAGCGTTGTGTGCGCCTGCGCCCAAGGTTGCCTGCGCCTGTGTCATGGATGGCTTGTCCCGGCGTCGTTACTCTCTCGATACACGAGCCAAGCCAAGTAATCGAAAACGTAAAACTATGCATATGCACGGCCGCACCGAGTAGCAGCGCGCGTCATTTCTGAGACGAAGTGTAGGTAGCAAAACTATGTCGCTCCAAAATCTTAGCGACCTGGAAACTGCGTGCACGGTTGCATAAGCACGCTGAAAAGTTGCTCAAGACGCGCTGACGAGCATGTGATCATTACGTCACGCGAAGGCAGCGCCAGTTTAATGCATACTACTAACGCAGGCCTATATGTTCATTATTATGGAGTAATACCTTTTAATATAAAGAAACGAACAATATTTCAATACTAACAAAAAAATCGTCGACCGCGTACAGCAATCAACGGTCACGTGGCCGTCTTCATCGGATCATTCATGTTTTTGCCGCCGGAGGCGCCACAGGTCACTTTTCACGACTTTCAATTAAGAAATAAAAATATAAATCCGTCTCTCACGAAAAAAACAGGGTTGGTTTGAGTCAGTGCGACGGACAATCTTTACATCAATGGAGTCAACTCATTTCATATACTGGGCAGTGGTCGGTCCCTTTAATTGTAAGGTGTAACTGGTTGCTTTTGGATATGAATTTATTGAGGGACATATTCCGCCATTTTCACTGCGGAAATAATTTCCAATATGGCCCGCCAGCAACAGCATCATTATTCACACCAATATCGATAGTATTGTGACGTGGTTGTGACGGTGAAGAATGCTGCAGCAAGAGCGGGAAATACGGAGCTCTTTATTTGGGCGAACTTGTGTCCAGAAAATCAAAACTCAAAATACAAGCGATACACGCTGCGCACTGACAGCGGCGAGAACAGTCGTCGGCCGTCGAGTAATCTGATCATCGGTGGAACGCGTCGTCTTTTATACATCAGTCATTGAACCTTCCAGCGTTATCGCCGGTGCTCGCGTAAGCTCTCGAATAAACTCGACTATTCGCGTCCGGCGCGTAATCTTAACAGAATAATCTCAAACAATCGTGAAGCTTCTCAAACATTACGGCGCGGTCTGCGTCAAACGTTGCTGATAGTATTTGTGGGTGAAACCCGAATACATGAAAACAAAGCAATAAACTCGCGTGGCAGTAATATCGCTAGTAATATTAACCATGATACTACCGATTGCACTATTGATAGTTTGCCTACACTATCGATAGTTAAAAAAAAGCTGTCGATGATATCGATAACCAATTTACCGACAGTTCTGCATCACTACTCCGGAGCGGTGGGCGAGGAGGACATCGAGGCACTATAGCAGGATGGATGGATTCTGTGAGCGTCCCCTTTAACGGGGCGGTGGCAAGTGTGCCACCAGGCTCGACAAAAACAACAACAAAAAAACTTGTTCCTCTTTCCTTTCTCTTTTTTAATATTGGCCTAATGTCTCTACTTCAATTAAATCTATCTTACTACCGAAAAAAAAAAACGCGTAAATTCTCAGCCCAGTTCTCTGCCCTTTACGGCAGAATATTATGTCCTTATTTTTTCCAATATTTATTTTTGTGCTTTCTCTATAATTTTCTGCGTCTAGTGGTTATGGCGCTTGACTGCTAACCCGTAGGTCGCGGCGGCTGCAGTTCGATGCGCGTGTGCTTCTATTTAAGTTTTATAACACCACGCGGACGAAATTTCTGGAGCCCTCCACTGTGGCATCGTTTATTACCATAGCGTGGTTCTGTGGGACGTTAAAGGGACACTAAAGAGGAAAAGGATTTTTCTCGCATTAGTAATGTAGTCTTCCACGATACCAAAAACACCACGCTTGCTGCGAGAAGACGCTTAATAAGCGAGAAAACGCGCAAAAAGAAAATACAGGTGGCGACGCCACCTTGGAATTCCCGCACCATTTGCCGTGACGTCACGTATTTTTGACGGCGCATGCTTGGGCCTACGTAGTTCCTAACCGGTTAAATTGAAGTACATTGTCCTCTGAGGGGGCCAGAGACTTGACATAACGAGTTTGTGGAAATTTCGTCGGGCCAGTGGCGCCAAAATACGTTAAATGCTCTTTGAAATGTTTTACGTCACGAATTACAAAGTTCGGCGCGAAATTTAAAAATGAAACTTTGAACTTGGTTTTCTCCTCTAATAACAAACCTATGGTGCTGAAATAAACTACACAAGAGTTCTCCGAGCACACTTTATCAATCTAAACCAATTAATTGTTTCTCTTTAGTG
Source organism: Rhipicephalus sanguineus (assembly GCF_013339695.2). Taxonomy (NCBI): domain Eukaryota; kingdom Metazoa; phylum Arthropoda; class Arachnida; order Ixodida; family Ixodidae; genus Rhipicephalus; species Rhipicephalus sanguineus. The sequence goes on along the minus strand of NC_051176.1, from coordinate 27,450,572 downwards.
TCCCTTTAAACGCAACAGTTATTATTAGCTCTTGGGGTTGCCGCCTGTATCGTGTTCCTATACTTATTAGCTTTGTTTGATACAGAGCCGCTTTTCTATTTTATTTAGATATATTTGTTTTTCTTTTTTAGTCTTCTCTAAATATTTTTACTGTTACTAATCCCCAGGTAATCGGAGCTTAAGTGGCAATATAATGTGAATAGCGGTGGTGTCCTGCGGCACTTCGTGCAACTATAGAACACGTCTGACACGTTTCCTGGGCTGCAGGTGTTCTCTCATGAAAGAAAAATTGTAAAAAGATCGCGCATTAGTGAGTGCGTCGCTAACGAACGCTTTACGCCAGCAGATATGTAGAATATAAAAGTAATTGCAGTTTTATGTCCTGTTCGTAAACACGATGCGTCGCAAAGAATGTCGCTACCAGCTTCTCGCTGATGTACACCTGTCCGGGTATTTCGAAAAGCGTGATAGGTTTACGGGCAAGGTAGAACTTAACAACGCTATCTGCACCATTGTGTGGAGGCTTGAAGTTCTTGTGATTCGATCGCAGCTGGTCGGCAAGCAGAGCATTGACTCCACCCAATTACACTAGCGGCAAGCAGAAACCGCTATCAGCGAAGTGTATGAAGAGCTGTCATGATATGCAGCTAAAGCAACCACAATAACTTGTTTCGAAACAAAAGTAAAATACCTTCAGCAAGAAATGCAAGCTTTTGAGACATTAAGGCATTTCGTGCAAATGATACAAAAATGGCCGCAGTTAATAAACTTTCAAGCGAACATTTTTGTGCACCTGCGTTTAGTGCTACATTACCATATAGACAGATATATAATAACAAATTTCCGAATGTATCGAAGTATCTTAAGATACAATTGGAATGCATCGTATCGGATACACTCGACGTTGTGGTATCTTGTATCTGTATCTCAAATACTTCTTGCCTGAGTAACTTGTATCGTATCGGGATACAATTTCCAAGTATCTTTGCCCAGCCCTGCTGGAAGCTTCTGCTCAATCATCACGCTGCCCTGTTTGTGTGACAGATTAAAACCAATGTTGCTACCTTCTAGCGCTTTTGTAGCGTTAGCTAGACTGGCCGAGCCGGAGCGGTTTCGCGTGCGCGTACAAGAGCCGTGCTGCGCATGCGCGAGGAACAGTGACGTCACACAGCTGGCGCCCCGGAACGCTGGAACACTCTAACGCTATGAGCCCGTGGCTGCGGGCGGGCTGACCGCGTCCCTGTCGCGTGTGTAGTGTGGACTGACCGAGTGCGTCCACTGCTGCCACTGCATGAGCGCGCAAACTACGCCACGGGCGATATCTTCCCTCTCCGTCGGGCAAGGTCTGCGACGTCACGGTGGGAGTGCGCAGGCCTTCTCTTGTCTAGACGGTGTTGACCGGGCACGAGACGCCGCCATAGCGTGTTACTACACTCACCACCGAGCCGTCTTTGTGGCAATAGAGAGATGGCGTTCAGCAAATGCATGTGTTAGATAATGCGTACACCATGTGTGTGTCATTGAAGCAGCAGTAAGCATGATAATCAAGCTAATCATAGACAACCAGAAGAGCTAAGAATAATCAGCTGAACCTTAGGTCACGCTACGTATATCCTGGCATAGCCGAGCTAAGCCACTACAAGTTTTTTCCATACTCACCATGTACAGCATGAATAATAACGGGTACAAAGGACATCCCTGTCTCAGCCCCTTGCTAATATCAGCATTCTCTTTGCTACATATTCCTCCCCATTCTATGCAAACTGCGGCTTGTCCTAGCATGGATAGATGCTAGCATGGATGGATGGATGGATGGATGGATGGATAGAGCGTCCCCTTTATAACGGGGCGGTGACAAGTGTGCCACCTGGCTCGACAAAAAAATCTCTTTCCTGTTTTCTTTTTTTTTATGTTGGCCTAATGCCTCTACGTCGATAAAATCTGTCTTAATACAGGAAAAAAACACAAATTCTCAGCCCAGTTCTGTGCCCTTTACGGCAGACTGTCCTTATTTTTTCCCAGTATTTGTTTTTGTCCTTTCTCTCTAATTTTCTGCCACCGATATTCTAACCGTCTCTTACTTATTTCAATCGCGGGTGTGTTCATCTTTCCATTGTTGTCCCTAAAACCCAAGGCTTCATATAGGCTCGTGCCCAAACGTGCACCTGGGTGGATGTCTCCACATTCAATCAGAACATGCTCCGCCGTTTCCTTATCTTCCCCGCAGCACGTGCATTGTTCTTCTTCTTTACTGAATCTCGGTTTATAACCACCCGTTCTAAGGCAACCCGATCTCGCTTCAAACAGTAAAGCGCTTCCCCTTGAATTATCGTAAAATGCCTCCCTCCTTATTTCATTTTTGCCCTTTCGGTAGTTACTCAAAGCCGCTTTTTTCTCCATAGCTGCCGTCCAGTAAATCCTCTCCGCCTATCTGACTTTTCTCTTAACGCTCTTTGTTGCCATATTGCTTACACTACCAGCCGTATATTTACTAGTGAGCCTCCTAGTTCTTTTTATCCACTGTGTGTCCACGCTCTTCCTATACAAATAGCGAAACACCTCTGCCCAACTACTCTCCTTCATATTCCTTAGCCCCTCTTCGAACCTTATTTTGCTCTGAGCTTCCCTCGCCTCAAAACCTGCCCATCCCATATCGCCCTTTACAGCCTCATTTGGCGTCTTCCCGTGAGCACCCAACGCGAGGCGTCCCACAGTCCTTTGATTTACATCCATTCCCGATTGCACCTCTGCCCTCATGCACACCACTGAGTTCCCAAAAGCAGCGCCCCTTGCAGCAGCGCCCCTGGCGGCATCGGCGCGCTGAGGAGCCCCTCTCTGGCAAGGGAAACGTGCTGCGCTGAGCACACCTCCCCATTCTAACCAGCCTATTCGAGGTGTCCGGCCTCTTCGTCAACGGTCTGAGCAAAGTTCGAATCTCACATATCCCGGCATTCCCATGCGTACAGCAGCTAGCAGCGCCAGTTTTCCCTCTAGATAATTGTAAGAAGCTCTATGAGCGGAACGCTGTGGCGTGTCCTTTCGCTGTGTTGCACCGCTGTCGTGGCGAGCGTCGGCGTCACCGACAGACATGTTTCACCCCGCATGCACAGAAAGCTTCTCCATCGGTCTTCGTGCGCGAAATGTAAACGAAATGAACGAATCGTTGCGGAAGAAGGCACGTCAGCGCGCGCGCACGGCCACTCACTTTCAGCGTATCTTTTGCATTCCGTGTGCCGCGCAATCGTCTCTGCGAGCTGTTGCGTTCGCGCGCCTGATTCCCCCGTCATCATCGGACCGCTGAGTCGACGTCTACCGCAGGAGCGCGCTGTGGCGGCGGATGCGACGACGCATGGACGATGCGATGGATGCCGTGCGTGCACCGTAATTGCGAACGGATGGCCGAATGGATTACGCGGCGAGGACATCGTGTGGCAGTTTCCCTCCTCCCCGTGCGGGTGTATTTTTAAGACTCTCCGAGGGGCGCGCGGCATTGACCGCTTCCGCGCGATGAAAGAAAGGGGCCGGTCGTTAGCCCGGTCTGCGCGGGACACATAGCCTGTTGTGTGTATACGGCCTCGCCACCCTGCGGCGTTTGACGAGAGATGGACGGCGTTTTGCGCCGAGACGAGTTTGGTTGCTCAATAGGCCAATAGGCATGTGTATGGCGTCGTGTGGGGACATATTGCTATAGAGGCAGTTGTATGCGTGCAGGTTTCATTAAACTCGCTTGGCGGCCCTTCGACTGTGCGTGCACTGTATACCACGTCTGTGGTGCACGAATGCTTAAATTTGATTAATGCATCGTGCGGCGAAATTGCTTTCGCTCGTCGGCCCTGTCCATTCCTCGTCGAATGATGCCTGGGGAAGCGGACATGACAGTGACGTAACCGTACTCTGTAGTATAATACATGAGGCCGAGAGAAAGTTCGAAATGCGTTGTCTCGCTTTTCGTGCGCGTATATTGTTCTTCTCGAGCGTGTCCTTGTAGCAGTTCAAGAAGCGGTGAATGAGAATGCGATCAAGGCGACCCATTGTTATGATTTGTTCGCATAAACTTTTGCTGCTCTCGTGGTTGCAGAGAGCGTCGCATATAAAGCAGCCAATGCACGGAGTATTCACGACGACCTTTTTCTTTTTTTTTTACTCCAGCGCATGTTTTTATCTCACTGACATTCCTTGATCTCGTGAAACCCTTTAGTTTACCGTTCTTAATGAAGCATCGATTATTGAACAGGACTATGTGCATCGCAACGTTATGACCTGTCTTGTCTATTACCGTTTAATTGATCCGTCCGCGGGCAGACCACTGCGCATCGATTCAGTAATCATCACAGCGGTGAACTCGTTTGGACTTGTGCAGCGATTGCTGGTCCCCGTCTAGCTGAGCGCTCATGACCCGTGCCTCTCCATTGCGTATGTAACTTGACCGCGGCTTGATTACTGGGCGGAGGCTCACCACTGGAGACGCGGGCGTTGCAGTCGCTGTGACGTGCGGGGTTGAATCACGTGGTCTCACCTCGTTCTGATGAAGGGAAGCGGACGGTTGAATGCGTTGTTTTTAACCGCGATTTCGTGGTGTTTTTTCTTTTGAACAGCGTTGTTTTGCTCTCACTTCATGTGTGCGAACACCTTTAACCTGCACAATCAGGAAAATTGCAGTAAACGTTATCGGCGGCACGGTACTTTTCTGCTCTGTGCCACAGTCCGCTACGTACGAGCGCAAAGGAGCCAGGCGTAAGCTTTCACTTTCACCCCTACCTTGCTTTGCAAGAGCCTGGTGCCGCTGTCACGTGTCTTTCTTTTAGTAATATTTCAAACCTACGGTGTTGCCCCGCCACGTTGGTCTAGTGGTTATGGCGCTCGACTGCTGTCCCGAAGGTCGCGGGATCGAATCCCGGCCTCGGCGGCTGCATTTTTCGATGGAGGCGAAACTGTTTGAGGCCCGTGTACCTAGCTTTAGGTGCACGTTAAAGAACCCCAGGTGGCAGAAATTTCCGGAGCCCTCCACTACGGAGTTTCTCATAATCATATCGTGGTTTTGGGACGTTAAACCCTAGATAGTATTATTAAAGACGCGGTGTTAAATGACACCGACCACGAATATCCACATAAAAGCAAGACGTTTCGGCTCCGGCACAGGAACCTTGTTCACACCGAAAAATGAATGCGCAAACAGTCCGGTTATGTGTGTTTTCAAATATCATGTAGGCAACGTGCGTACACGTGTGGAAAGTTGCCGTCATGACGGTTAAGCGTGTGCGCCGTTGTCTGGATTGTCAGAGATTCAAGATAAGGCCGAGGAGTCCAGTTCTTTTCTCTTTCCGTTATCTTTGCCATGTCCCAGTCTGTTTCATGGCTTCTGCGCGTTCGATGAAACCTTCTTTCTTACATCGTACATGTACTGCTTGAGTCTTTGCTGAAAGTTACCTGTCTCGCCGACGTAACTTCCACCACGGCCCGTAGACAGTGTCACTTCTTCTTCTCTATGTTGTTTTACGCTACAGGCGAAAACGTGGCCCGCTTCAAACACCTATTCACCTTCTAACAGCAGCCGAGAAGTGTCATACTGCTTATCAATGAAGCTGTAAAGGCTGGACGCTGGTATTTTCACTGAGACATAAAATTGCCATTTAGGCCACGGTAAGCCACACCTTGCAGCATGATAATTCCAGTGCGCAAAGTAATACGGCCGGCTGGCACACGGTGCATTTGCTATCGCAATCGAGCCCGATGGGGGCCGTGTTTTTCGATCGCGATTGGCACCTTTGTGCAAGCTGGATAACGGAGTCAATCGTCGACAATTCTCATCCCGATGGGGTTCGGTGGCGATCGAAAATGCACCGTGTGACAACCTTAGAAAATTCGCGCAATGAGAAGCAAGAGATACTTATTAAAATCGTGCCGCAGACGAACTCACGTGAAATGTTCTACAACTTACCCCATCCGTGACCACCCTTTGGGAGCAAAAGTACCGCGGCCTGTATGGTACATCGTGCCCATTTTGCGACGCCCCAATCCAGGATGTAACTGTCACATACTTATTGTGGACTTGCACGGGTCTACAATTAAGCCGTCGTCGTCACTTACGGGCAACCGGCCTCAGGCCTGGTATAGCGGGGCCCAATACTGGTGGCGGTTCACTGGAAATCGACTTGTAACAGGCTATCCGCAATGAGCAAGATTGGGTCACTTAATGGTTCGCTGCGTAGACGATTCACTGTCCACGATTGGTAGTAGGAGACGTTGTCTATTTACTGGGACTTTCTCGTGGCCGCGATGTTAGATCGATGGATGTCAACCCATGCCGGAAAGTACACGATATTGGCAGCGATATCGCTTAAATAATCCTCGAGTACCGACTGAAATGGCGCGTTGTTTCGCCTCCCAATATCAACTCGCACTGATGTTATCTCCGCTTGAAAACGGCGGGACGTCCTCAGAAAAAGAAAACTGTATAAGCGACGTGTATTACGGCAGAAATACCGTGCCACATCGCTCACGTACTCGACAGCTGCGCATGCATCGGGCATGCGGTGAGGCATAACACCCAGCTGCCTGGACTTTGCTTTCCCGTGTGGCCGTGGATCGCACGCGCTGTTTATATTGGCGGCAGCGAGCCACTCGCGACAGTTGTCTGCATGCGCCGACTCGTCCATAGCCGCTACGAGGGACACTTTTTTCACTGAGTCACAAATTGAAGCGGAGGTTCGTTGCCTCAATTTTGTGCGTATAGTCGGTTACGACCTAGGAATAAATACGAGCGCCACCCGTCTCACCCAGAGAGAATTTACGTAACCGTTCTATCCAATCACATTTGCCCATTCCCGTGACGTCGAGCACTTTTCTTCGCGAGTTTCAGATGGTTGGTGTTCCCATACAGACACATATTTGTGTCGTTGGTTTTCATGTCGAAAACTTGAAAGTCGTGGCAAATTCGATCAAAGATTACGGCATCACTGCGTAGCCGAAGGTCACATTTTAGGCAGGACGACGAACATTTAGTTTTCGATATGCATGTTATTTACGTTAGCACAGAAAAAAAGTACTTCCGGTGCGCAAGGAAACCAGCTTGCACGACTCTCTTACGTAGGTGACTGACAAGCGCGCCGTTGAATTTATTCTTTCGCCTTTCTCTGCTAGAGGATTCGCCTAGCTGGATAAATTGGCAGTGTGTATATACTTGTGCGGTGCAGCAACAACAGCGGCAAGACACGCGCAAAAGCTGCAAGCAAGCGAATACGGTAATGCAGAACGGACTCAAAACAACAACGTTTGACAAAATGGGGTCGATGTGACTGACTGTGCACAAAGAGCGACGATGTACTTGACGATATGTGGTACGCTCCGGACAGTAGACCTTCTTCAAGCTATCCTCCCGCGGGCGAGCGGAGCACTATGGGTAAATTGTGTACGCCGAGTGAGCTGGCTGTTAGGTCGCTTGCTGCTCGTTGGCGCCGTGGGAGCACGAGGCGAAAACAAGGCGTCGCCGATTCGTGACTATTTTTGCGTCGTAAACACTTCCGAGCACATCTGCATGTATCTCTGTACGCATGAAATGTGAAAGGATTAACGCAGTGTAGCCATTACCCACCGTATATATATCTGATGCAGCAGTTAAAGGAGTACTGACACGAATTTTAAAAGTTTTCGGATTGTTCCTCTAAATAAAAACACTGGTGTCGAGAAACCTAAAACGAGTATTAATTGTGGTATCTGGGAATGCATCGTATATATTTTAATTACCGCTACCTTAAAAAGACACTTTCGGTTTCGATATCGAGGGGGCGGCTTCTCAGTGACGCTTCATGTCAGTATGACGTCACGGGGATACAGAAACTCGCGACGTACTAGCGGCAAATCCGTCATCTGCTCGTGGTGCACATAAACAACGATGAGTGAACTGTCGTCCAGTGACCCTGACAGTGATTTCAGCGACTTAGGCTGCATGCAGGACGCAGAGCTCGCACACTCGGGGGAGCTGCCTTGACTCGTCGGGATAATGTCCATTGCAGTGGGGCTGGCTTGCAGATGCTCAGCGACGAAAACTTCAAAGTCAAATTAAAATATTTTATACGTGTTCTCCGACACCGGTGTGTGGACAACGTTGACACTGCATACCAAGGAAACGGAAAATGTCCCTTTTGCGATGTCTCAAAATCGTGTCAGTACTCCTTTAAGCATCGCGTGCCGATAACGTCAAGACGGTGGTTCACACGGGTCCACGCTTGGCATTGCCTCGCTTGCGTTGACGCTTCTTTTTTCGTCCTGTGCTTCGCCATATTTCATGGAGTACTCTTTCTCCTTCAAAGGCCAGAACAAAGGCCAGAACAAAGTCCAAGAGCTCGAAATGGCGTAAGAAAAAACACAAGACAGCCGAGCGCAAACGCGAGCTACTTAACAGAGTGCCGCAGCCGTGTAATGGAAATTTTAAAACAAAACGAAAACATCATGTCTCACAAGCTTTAAGTCCAGTGTTGTACGGAACGACGTTCCAGGTACTAGTTCCTTTTTAGAGGAACGGAGGAACGCTTCCATTGAGAATCGGCGGGACTGTAACGGTAACTCATTACGTCGGAACGGCACAGGGAACGGCGTTCTTTCTGTAAACGTTCCTTGTCATTGAACAGGCGCGCAGCACATCGTGCAGAACAGGGCGGATGGGCGACAACGTGAGGCGCCGCTCGCTGGTCTGTTGACTATGCTGCATCCTGATTTTCACGTGGACGTTTCGTCCACCGTCACCGGTAGCGTCGACGTCGAGGGACGCCGGCGTACGAAACGCCGGGAAAACGCCGGCAAAAACGCTCTATATGGTTCGGCCTTAAGGCGCTCGCTAGGGCGCTGCGCGCGATGCCGAGACCGACCACGTGCGGGAGGAACAGCTCATTTTTTTTTCTTTTCGTCTGAGCCAGTCTGACAACAATTAAGGACCATTCTGGATTGTAGACACACCTTGGAGAACTTGTACTTGGCATTCGAGAATCGTCGAACCCCATTGTAAGGCAGCCGCCTTACAATGTGTGTGTGTGTGTGTGTGTGTGTGCGCGTGCGCGCGCGCGCGCGCGCATGCTTCGCGTCGCATGCTTCGCGTCCCCGCGGCCTTGTCGGCATAGGAAGACGTGGGGGAGCTGACTTACCGTGGTCGAGGCGCCTGCGCGTCGAGGAGTCCTCGAACGGCGCGAATCATTGTCGTGAATCTGGTGTTTGGCGCGCATGGGACAGAGGAATCAATCACAACGCTAGAGGCCGCAGAGTGTGAGTGAAGCACCGACGTGCTCACCACCGAAATCCCACGCGGTGGCCTCCCACTGCGCATAAATCGTCTTGGACCCCAACGTAATGGTGGCCAAGTTACACTTTGGCCGCGTGCAGCGTAGGCTTCTGACGTTTTATTGGTTTTATGTTCGCGGCGCGCGTTCGTCGACTGCGAAGCTTCAGCCCAGTTGCTATGTTTTTCTCGTCGCGTGGTCTTTAGCGGCTGGCTCGATCGTCCCTTTAATATTGCGTGCATGCTGCCCGCAGCTATAGACAAATCTGTCACACCCGGTTGCGTGGATGGCGGGGAAGAGGACCGAAACTCAGTGGACGAGCGTGTCGCAGTGCATGGCGCCTGTCCGGTTGTCTTTGATGGTTGCGTTTGGGCAGGCATCCTTTCAAGGCGCGTGTTATCTCCGCTGCTATTGGTCTATATATTTGTTATAGTTCAGTTCGAAAGCCGCCGCGCCAATAACGTCTGTGATGCTATAAACGATACGAGTACATTCAGCGCTACATTCTTGTTGCGCCCGCTGAGCCTGCCCTCGCCCCTACGACCTTGGTTGACTTTGTTCCTATTTGTGTACAACACGGCAGTACCATGAAGCGCTTGATGGAACGGCTCAACATTGTCAACGATGTGCCTGCGAGAAAACAGTTTCGTCTGTCGGATGCCAACATCGAGATCCAACTCTTGCTGAGTGCGAATATGTATCCTGGGCATTGTTCTCTACTCGCCCTGCAATGTTGAATCAGCACTCATTAAACGGCTATGTAATTTTCCTTTCGATGCGGTTTCCTGTGCAAGCATGGCATGGCATGGCAAGAACTTTATTATGGTCCAGAGAAACTACGGCCCGAGGGCAAAGCCCCCATGCAAAGTCGGTAGCTCCGCCCGCGTAGGCACCCGTAGGCCAAAGGCTTTCCCGATGTCGTGGGCTCTCCCGACGGCCAGGAGTGGATCTTGGAGGACTTGACTGGTTATACGGCGACTCCACTCCTCCCCACTGTTGAGATCCGAGGCCCCTTGGTTGGGGCACAGCCAGAACATATGATCAAGTAGACACGGAGTGTGTCCACAACGTTTACATTCCGCGGGATAATTCTCGTCAATTTTGTTAAGCACAAAGGGTTGGGATAGGATTTGGTTTGAATCAATGTTAATGCAACTGCCTGCGCTCGGGTGAGCTTCTCATGGGGGCGGGGGGGAGGGAGGGAGGGAGGGAGGGAGGGAGGGAGGGAGGGAGGAAGGGAGGGAGGGAGGGAGGAAGGAAGGAAAGAATTCTCTGCAGTCCCTGTAGTGTGAGGTGATCTCATGAAAAGTGCTAACAGGGTGTTTGTAGGAGCCGCAGTCGTCCTGGAGCAATTCTTGACCTGGCATGTGAGATCTCGCACAGCAGAGTGAGCTTGCTTGTTAGGATTGCAGCCATTGGGGCTGACCGAGTGGCCCTGATGAGCCGGAAACCAGACTACGTGTGTGCTATCCAGGTTCTCGCTGTGATGAGTATTGAGACTGTTTAGAAGTAGCTTGCGTACTTCGATTGATGCGGAGCCGGCTGAGTAATTCCTAATGGCTGTTCGGGAATCGGAGAAAATCGTAGATCTTCTCCTCATTGTAATTGCCAGTGTTATGCTTGCTTCTGTGAAAGAAACTTATCTATATTGATGCGTGTGTGGAAATTTCTATTTGAATGCCTGAAGCGCAGTATTGTGACTGCGCATTTGAAGCCTGATGTCGCCACACGTGTTGCACTTGTAATAGACGAGCACTGACGTTGCAGTTAGACATCATGCCTGTGGTATGGCTGGTGGTCTCTAAAAAAATTTGTCCAGGAGCGTTTCTTTACATTCCTTTTATCTACATATAACCTGCTGCCGGTGATGTCGAATTCATCAAATACATGTAGCTCGATTTGAGCTTTAAATTGCTCACTTTATCTTGCCTCAGGATTATCCAGCACTGACCGGCACTATATATGGAATAAAAATTGCGATGTAACGTTAATGTAACGACACGTTCCAATTTTCCAAATGCAACTGGAACGAGTTCCTTTCCCCTTTAAAGAACTTGTAACAGGAACTCGTTCCAAGATTTTTTCCTGTTTTAGAGGAACGTGTACAACACTGTTGTAAAACGTACTTAGACAACTTAGCATTACGTAATATATGTGTTTGCGAAGAGACATTTATGACGAGATGGCAGGTGTTGTGGAATTGGAAACCTTCAGTTTCGGTTTCGGATGCGTCTAGGAGTGGTTGGAAAAAGTGTCATAACTTTGGAACGGCTAAAAACAACTACATAATTATTTTTGCTAAATATTCTTGAGTGGACAGGGAGCGTGAACATGTTAATAAAAAAAAAATCTTTTATTTCCCCCCAAAAATGCGTTCTAGAAGATGGTGACCGACCTTAAAACAGAGAGAAGAGAGCAGAAAGAAAGAAATAGAGGAAGAAAGAAATAAAATTAGCAAAACTTAAAAAAAAAAACACAGGAAAAGCCAGAATTACATTGGTGGCCATCCAGGGTGTCGGAACGAAATGTTTTTCGTTTCGGTTTTAGTTTCGTTCCACCGCAAAAAGTTCCGTTTCGTTTCTGTTCCGGAACGAAAAAAAAAAAGTGTTCCGTAACGGTTCGTAACGGTGTTTTTGTGTGTGTGCAAAAATTTGAAGTTAGGTAATCAAAAACATTGGATTTGTGATATAGTTACTTGTCCTGCTCTCAGGAAAGTGGGGCAGGGGTAAAACACGTTCTTCCCACGTTCTTCAAGGGGAGCGGAAGTAACTGTACCACGAATTCCTAACAACTAACAGAAACCAGTATACCCTTCAGAGTCATAGTATTTATTTTCTCAAAAGTCAATTACAATTTTTTAGCTGGCTCAATGCTTTGTGTCTAGGGGGTGAGCACGATCTCAGAGGCAGCACGTCACTGAGTGTACTCTCTAACGTGCGAGAGCGCTGTTCTGATTTTAAAAAATCGCCAGGCTTGCGCGGAACACGCAGCACAGTCACAGCGAAAGCTGGAAGAGCGGCCTCTCTAGAGCCCGTTGTAGACTATCTTGGGGCAACTAATACAAGTACACATGCAAGGTACCCACTACGCCATAAATCACCGTAATTTTTCTGAAGTAGGGAAGCACCCACTACACATCTGTGAGGCATTATGTGCGCTTTGTGCTACGGCTGATGACGATGAAGCATTATGGCTGAAGCCTTTGTAGCGGGTTAGAAGCATTCGACGACCGACTCGTTGCGCAATTCGCATTGTGTGACGTCAGGTTGTTATTGTCCTCTTCTGCCACACTATACTACATATGTTAACGCGATTCCTTGCCTGAAATATCGCCTGCATAGAGTATTTTTTGCGAAGGAGTGACAAGCATCAGCGTGGCACTGTGGCATAATACTCGACTGCCACGCAGAGGGCGTATGTTAAAATCCCATCTGATCATAGAAATTTGTTTCGCATTTAATTTTTTCTTATTTCATGCGATGGCGGTTACGGACACCGGCGGCGGCGGCGGACAATTATGGCGCCAAAATCGGCTGTTGTGATCTCATAACAGCTTTCGCTGTAACAAACTTGAGTGCCGACAATGCCCTCCCCACGCTGGCCTGCGTGACAGACGCGCAAAAGTCCACTTGCGTTAATATAAACATCTCTGGTTGCCACTGTTTTCGTTTTTCGCATAATGTCAACATATCTTTCCTTTGGAATTGCTGTCTGAGGTACGCGCTAATACTGTACCCTGAGATATGCATAATTGCTCACGTTGCATGACCTCAGTTGTTCTGGATTGCCAAGCTTTCTCGTGAACCGGAAAACGATTTAAAAAAAAATTAGGTTTCACTCCGGAACGAAATAATAGATAAAGTTTCGGTTACGTTTTCGTGCCGGTCAAAAATATCGTTTTTGGAATTCGTTCCGTTCCGACACACTGTGCAACCAACCCATCAGCGTCGTTGTCTCTTTAGCATTGCGCCTCCAGTGCATGCTTCGCTTTTTGTGAGTCTTAGTGAGTTCTGCTTATTTTTCTGACTATCAGCGAAAGTGTTCCAGAAAATTATCAGTCGCAATCTGTTCATGGGCACTGTCTTAGCACTCAAACATATGCGCTTACGGGATAAAGTTTGTTCAGATACCATCATTGCCGCCTCCCCGCGACAGCTGTTATTGTGCCGCCATGTCGAACATGCGGCGAGTTGACGATCTGACCTTATGGCTGTGGAAAGCACGACTTCACGAACGACTTCTACAGCTATGGGATGTTTAGCTCGTACGAATACGATGTTATTCTAAGCATAATCATTTGACGTTTTCTCACAGGGGCAAGTATCATTTGACAGGGAACTCACTCATAACCACATCAATTTACTCGTATGAAATGTGCGAGTCCGAGGCCGAGTAAGCGACGAGGAGATTAAGGAGACGTGAGTGTGGCTTCGGGTAAAAGCGACGACAATTTTATGTATACGTACTCGCGTCCTCTCGGCAGCTGTCGCTGGCCGTCATTCGGTGACTGTAGTCACCGAATTTTCTGGTTGGGTATATTCCTTGCAAATGACGCCACAAGATCGGGATGGCCATCAAGCTTACCTTTTATCGACTGCATTTTGCGAGAGTACCGCCGCCGCCTTGTTCCAGTGGCGTCATCTATATTCTGGCTGGCCAGAACTGCCATGCTGGTGTAGATATAGTCTTAAGCGCGGTTGGTTGCGCGCAAGAGCCATGGCTGCAGAATTCTCTCTTTTGCGTGTTCTTTAAGGGGAAGCTTTTGTTTGCATTTTCCCCGGAGTTTGACCATAGTCGTCGTCATAGGTCGGCCAACTCATTCATGAGTCGACTCACTCAGACGCAGATCGAGCCGTGAGTCTGAGTCATGAGTGTGTCCGAGTGGGAAATATTTTGGTGAGTCTGAGTGAGCACCACTTTATTTTTTTTTTTGCCGACCTATCGTCGTCGTTTCCTGGCCGAATATATTTATGGATAGATACTATTTAGTCTCACAGGACACGAAAAATGAGGCTAGCGAGATGGTGGACGCGAAACGCAAATGCATTGCCCCGTAAATGTAGGAACGCCTGTCTGGAAGCTTTCGGAATTGCCACGCATATGCCGTACGCTTATGCAAAGCAGTTACCCGCGTCCGTTGCGTAGTATACGTGATGGGACCGCAATGGAAATGAGTGCTACTCGCATGTGTATTGGACACATTTCTTGGGAACACTGCGCGTGGCACTTTCCTCGCGCCAAGCCCAATAGGAGTCGCGTGCCGGACCGGCACAACCGCGCAATGTTTGTTTAGCTTCGTTTGCTTCTTTGCGACTTTCTCGGAAATAACGATTTCCCTCTTTGAACGCTCGTTCCAGTGGGCGGTGCTTGCCTGTGGGCTTTTATTTTTATTGCTATCCCTATTGCTTCTGCTAAATGCTCGCGTTAATTGTTTTTATCTAAATCTTTTTGCAGCGACCTTCTGCCAACTACCTCGCCACTCGGAAGCTTAACGCCGCGAATAAAAAATAAATAATAATAATAATAATAATAATAATAATAATAATGTAAGTAAAAAAATGGACCAAGTCAGTTTGCACAGTGTTCAACGTTAGCAGAGAATGGAATTCTATATATCCTGCTCTGTGCGCGTTCACTTCGTGCTGTTCTTACGTACAGCGCATGCTAGATCCCCCGTAAAACGGAAGCGAGCGGAAGAGCTTATTCGGGCGAAGGAAGCATCCTGCGAAGACGGAGAAGAGCAGAAGGGCGCACGTAGCGGAGCGTTTCGTCGTCACTTGGCTTCCTCGCTCGGTGGGAGGATTTCGTCGCCTGCACGCCGCGTTATTTTGCCACCTCTCTAAAAGGAGCTCAAAGGGGCTTGCGCGTGCACTACGCACGCAAACTTCGGTCGTGCGGGGGCTTTTTCGTGAAAAACTCGCAGCCTCACAAACATTCACCCTCCTCATCTTATACGCTGTCGTGTCGATGCACACCGTGCGCGCGCGCGTTTGCTTGCAGGGTCGAGGGAGCTCCTGCGTTTCGCCGTCGTCGTGTGTCGTGCCCTTCGCGGGCGTTTCTTTTTTCTTCTCCTTTTTCGCCAGGTCGCCGCCGCTTGCGCTGGTGCTGCTGCGTACGTGTGTTTGTGCGCATTTGATGGGCAGCCGACGAGGACTGTGATTGTACGCGAGGCTGCAAGTCACGCGGCTCTCGCTCGTTTCGTGGCCCGGTTATGTGTTGCTTCGTTCGTCGTCATTTGCGGGGAATCGCGGTGAGATGGCCGGCATGGAGGACCTCTGTTGGCTTTATATCGGCGAATGCCTTGCGACGAGGTGAAACATTAATTAGCTCTCTGTGGCCTGTAGGTAATCGGTAAATAAATATCGCATTTACCGATGCCCGCGGCCTTCCATTACGAGTTGCGAACGGAGATGTTATCCCCTCTCCACTGTAACACACACACACACACACACACACACACACACACACACACACACACACACACACACACACACACACACACACACACACACACACACACACACACTCTCTCTCTCTCTTGCGGGCTGGTGAGAGATAATGTTTGGCGAAAGGGCATTTTGGCGGGTAGTTGGCCTCGTTTGTGTTGCATAACGCGCCCTCCATGTAAACGCAACTGAGTGTGTGTGTGTGTGTGTGTGTGTGTGTGTGTGTGTGTGTGTGTGTGTGTGTGTGTGTGTGTGTGTGTGTGTGTGTGTGTGTGTGTGTGTGTGAGAGGAGAGTGAGAAGACAACGTGAGATGTGCATAATTGGAAATTAACAATATTTAACTAAATAACTTTCCACTGGGCACTTCATGGTGCATATTGCAAATTACTAAATCCATGCAGATGGTGAGATTGCAAGATGTGTGTCCGTTTGGAATGAATTTTCACAGGATGACATCATTTGCGATAGATTCAGAAATGGTCATTTCAGTTAATTTTGTGTTTCAACGCATACAAATGGCACCGGCTGAGAGCCAAGGAGACTTGTGTCCACGGGAAAAGCTACAGGTGGGCAAGCCGTATGCAGTCGCCTTAACAGGTTGTCACTCACGCTCAGTTGAGAACCCTCCTCTTATTAAAAAGGGGTATGGCCAATATATTTTTGGGCGGTGTTTGTAACAATGAAACGAGCATGATTGGACCCATGTCGAGGTCCCCATTTCCCCGGGAGGAAAATCTAGGGGCACGAAGGGTTATTTAAGCGCAGGATATCGTGCTGCTAATCAGTCCTATAGTTGCTTGTCCAACATGGTATAGAAGCAGATCAAGAAGTATCCCTTCTACTAGTTTTTAGTGTGGCTCTGTATCGGCTGGCCACCTAAACTTAGCCGTTCGTGTAGTTGAGACGCGTAATTAACGTCTGCAGCGTATGCAGCGGAACTTCATTCTCAAGTTAGCTCATCCCGCCTGAGATCGCCTTGAAGCACTAGCCCCCGGAAAGATCAACGTTGAAGCTCCGCTGACATCGCAGTCGTGCCCGACCTCTCTGTGACTTCTCGCATCCGGTCGTCGGGGACTCGACGCTTCCGGTCATCTCACGTATGCCTTCATCTGTTTATGCTTTCCATCTTTAACTACTGTTTACTCATATCCGCTGTTAACATAGATGCGTGCTGTGGTGAAGGCGCTCACTTCAAAATTACCGGCAGAGTTTTCGTTGTATATATAATACGGCTTTTCTTGGCACTTAACGGCCCTTGACTTTCACAGTGATGCATTCCTTCTCTCGTTCGTCCTCTGAGCGCAGTTAGGCGCGCAAGCGGAGCTCATCCGCAGTCGAAGCGGCACTCGTGTAATGTGAGCGCCCGCAGCATCGAGCGGCTGCTGCTGCGAGTTTGTCAAGCGGCTGATCCCAAGACAAAGCTTGCTTCACGATAACACCTGGCTTCGCATTTGTTGGTGTGGAGCTGCTGATTTGTGATTATGTCAGGTACGATTACTTTCAAGAACTTATATCTGATTGTCAGCACATAACGAACGGCGCGGCCGCCAGGCTGAATTGGTCACATGTGACGCATTATAGCTTGTGAGCAACCAAAATAATGCAACGTTTTTTTACGCAGAATGATAGACGACTTCCTTGACTTCAGAAGGATGTAAAAAAAAGGGCCTTTTTCAGAAGGCTATTTCCAACTCGGGCGTTTTTGGTAAAGCACTTACATTTCAGCACAGTTATGGAGTAAAACGGAGCACGATAACGCCACGGAAATTATTTGAAAAGAGAGCGCAGATATGAATGTTAATATGTACCGATTTTTATTATCCTCAGTTTAAAATTTTTGCGGCAATAAATTACTGAAATACAGGTATTTTGTACGATTCGCCATGTTTATGATTTTTTTTTCTTCAAAAGTGCTTCGACAGGTAAGGGCAATAATAGACTCATAAGATGGTATTTCACTTGTTTTTTAAGGGAAATAAATATTGACCAAAAAGTGCACCGTTCATTCCTTAGGCGCGCTCAAAATTCAGAAATGGCGAAATTGGCAGGAAAGTGTTTTTAGCGGCCAAAATTTCTATTTATTTCTTTTCAGGCGAACAAAATTTTTTTCACAGAACTAACTTACAAACCATTGTTCTGGGTCTAATGCCTACACTATATCGCATAAAAATCCTCGTGTTCGACCTTAACTGTGTCTGCTTGCGTACGGAGTGACCTCACCCGCGGTCATTCCCGTCGCCGACTTCGCGACGTGGCAGCATGTAATACTAATTAAAAAGTGAATTGAACAATCTTTGTTATTTTGCCCAGCTTGGCGGAATCGAAAAATATCCTGACCTGCTGCATACGGCTTAGAACAATACCTGGGCCGATTTGAAACGCTTAGCGCGTCAAATTTTGTTTGTTTTTCAAAATGTTTGTTTCTTAATAGTAGGCCATAGTTAGCTGAAACGCCCTGTATATGTAGCGTGCGCACATACACACCGGTGAGGAGGTGTAAAACCCCACCTCAGATTAAAGTTCTGGCTCAGAATTCGCTACAAATGGATATAGGCCAGATTTCGAAAAATTTAATGTTAGGTTAAGCACCTAATTTGTTTGCAGTTTATTAAATGTGAAGCATTTCTTAGCGAACCAAAGACACTTCGTGCTTTTCTGTCTGCGTATCTATCTATCTAGCCGCCTACATCTGGGCGCTCTCGTGATCGCCTCCTTAAGTTGGCGTAGACCAAAATTGCCATGGGAGGTTAAGAGGGTTTGACGAATATCACTGTCTGGTCATGACATGAATAATGTGAAAATCCTGTCGCGTACGTAGTCAAGCCCTTTCCTCCAGACACGTGTGGCACGTACCCGTATACCACGGCCCGCAGTATGCGGGTATGCGCCACAGGTGATTGACAGTTTATATCTACCCAGGAACGGCGAGAACAGACATTGGTAATTTAAAAATGCGAGAGCGTTAAGATGCACCGACGTCGGCAGCGTTGACCCCCGACAACAGCAAAGAATAAAAATCAGGATCCCAGCGGGAATCGAACCCAAGCATTCTGCGTGGCAGCCAGGTGTCTTACCACAGAGCCACGTCTTGAAACTGCTTTGGAAAAATAGGCAGGCAGTGTCGGTGCAGCGTCAATTGTGTTTGCGGTGCTGGCTATGTAATTGTGTAAGAAAGCAATATACACATTACTGATACAGGCGGCAGGTTAACGTCTATTGTGGTTTCAGCGTTGGCTCCACATCATCGCACCGTAAAGTGCACTTCATTTCGATAATGCTGACGTCTGTGCTCTAGTGCGAGTGCTGACGTCAGACCATAAGTTACCCTTTCAACGCCAGTGTAGTCGACGTTCCTGGTAAAGCCACGCTGCGCGCACAACTTCTACGCTTACGAAAACACGTCGATCCATCTCGTAACGCTTGGCTCAAAGCTGCAAAAATGCAGCACGGACAGTTACTCGCTGACTGCTTCGCATCAAACTGATTGCCACAAGGTGTGGGATCTGCCGAATTTTTAAGTATATATTTGTATTTATTTTACACGTTCGAGAAATCCAGCTCAAGGATAGAAATGTGCTATCTGCCGCAGGCAATCTAGAGTTTCGTATGAATAACAAAAAACGAAACTGGTATAACGTAACACCGTGTTATCTCCATATAGACCTTTGCATCGGGCGCGGAGGACTGGACTGGCAACCACCGCTTTCCTCCTCTCTGGCTCGTGCGCGACGTGTACGGGCTGAAGCTTGGATGAGTGGAAGTGTCGAACAATTTTTGCGTGGTTTTGGTCAACCCGCGGATTTTCTTCTCTTTTGCTGCGATGTCAGCCAGAGAAAGGTCAACAGGAATCCACTCGGCCGTTTTGGTTGTTCTAACAACTACAGAAAAATGGGAAACTGCTGTCTCAATACGTATGCGACGTGTATCTCCAAGCGCGGAGTGTCTGCGGTTGCGGACTCTTCAATGTACACCTTTTGTGTTACGTCACAGGTTCTAAATCGGCAAGTGCCGCAATATATCCAATATACCGAGTGTCCCACACAGTCAAATGACATTCGGATATGGCCAGATAGGCGAACAAACATAAGCGTCAAGTACGGCCCTGTCCGGTAAAGCGCGAAACATCAAAGCACCACTCGAGTAGCCACCTGGGTTATTTTCGCTTCGTTTTATTATTATATTTTAATATGATGTGGTACACTCTTAGAAAAAAAGGTCGGCATATTCACTAACTAAATACTAACACTTTACTTGTCAGAAATACACTAGCCTCTCAGTAAGTAGTAAAATGCAGATTAGTGAAATTTGCTACCTAGTTACTGAGGGAATACTACTAGCTCGAATGGCTAGTCTATTACTAAGTTGTTAGTAACCGCGCTAGCAACTTCGTAACCGCATTAACTCTAGTGGACTGCATTTAGCCAATTAGAGTTTTACGCCTATTTTGTTTATATGTGCGTCTGCATTGCCATATCAAGATGATTCTATTAGAAAAATATAGGATAACAATACGAACTGGCATTGCCCTCGTACATTAACTAATGGCCGCTAATTACTTCGTGTAATTACCATGGTAAGTACGCACCACAGCAGCATACATATAGGCATGAATGGATCACAAACGAGAACAGGCACGCAAACGCACACACGGAATATCAAGACTTGTACGTAGCCGATATCTACTCCACCAGCAGCTTGAAGACTATTTATGTTCGTACTTTGGGATAGCACACCGTGAACTGGTTAGGAGCCACATAATTTAGAAGCATAATTGATGTTTTCGGCACATTATTGTGCGCTCTTATATTTGCTTATATGTGTGCCATCACGTAGCACGAAACTTTAATTCCATGGTAATCAATAAAATTAAAGTTTGTTTAAATTTTGCTAAAGACCGTCACGATTACGGCAAAGTATACTGCGGCATCTACTAAAGATCTGGCAACGTGGGTGGCTTAGTAGTTACTTAGAAACACCAAGAAAGGTCCCCTGGTTAGCAACGGCAGAAGTTACGACCTTTACTAGCTGCTGGCTAGTAAAGGGATGCCGAGAAGGTAGTAAAATGCGCTCGAAACTAGTAAATACATGCGTTTGCTAACTATTTACTAACTTTTTTTCTAAGAGTGAAGGCCTAACAATTAGCCTCGTAGCTCGGCTCAACACGGTGATCGCTGCAGCTTGTGTAGCGGTGTTAGAATGGACGAGAAATCCCTCACTTCGCAGCGGGGTAACCGGCATCGTACGTCTAATTTGTGCTCTGCACCGGCCTTGTAAAGCCCGAACATTCACTGAACACTACAGACCTTTGTCGTGAGGTTACCATTTCCGTAAGGAAGCGGTGTGTATCGTATACAATGTGTGACATGAAAGCCGAGCAGTAAAAAGAAAGAAAAATAAACAGAGACAGAAGAAGAAGAAGAAAAGTTCTGTCGCTTCGTGTGTAGAACAACTACCTCAGGAAGACAATTTTTTACGTGGTCAAGAACCGTGTCCAACAAGCCGCGCAGTGATATACAACCTAGTTAATTCTCTTCTAAGCGCAAAACAAAAACTACGTTGTTATGCTTGTCTAGTGTTTCAATAAATGCCAATTTTGCTGCTCAGATTTGCGAACGACGGTAAGAATTTCGCAAAAAGGGTACGTACACCTGGTAGACGAAGTTATAAAAAAAATAAACACGAATCACCTCCGATGCCGATCATAGGCTCGAGCCCGGGCGCGCTTGGTGCCTCACCAACAGAAGAAACTTTCCAACCATCTTCACCTTACCGCTCTCGTTTTGTTCGCACCGGTGGACAATAAACCAGCGAGTAATAAGCGGTCACTTAAAAGTTGAGAAACAAGATGGCCGACAGTTTGTGAGCAACAAACCGATGCCGTCCGGCCCACGAAATCGAGACTGCGCTCACGCACGACCGCATGTACGAGCGGTAGTCGGTGCGACAGCATAAAAAAAAAAACCGAGAATAAAAAAAAAACACTAAAAGATTACAGTGCAAGAAAAAGATTGGTTGTATCCCCGAAGAGTTCCAGCACTTGCTTGTCCAGCTAGAACGAGTCGAAATATTTGGGTGTTTGTGTGCGCGCTGCTGACCCGAAAAGCGGGTTCGATCCCGGCCTCATTTCGTTGCTGGCGAAATGCTCGACGTCCGCGTCCGGAGCCCTCCATGATTGTGTGCCCCATGATTGTACGTACAAAGACCCCAGATATTATGCACTCTGGCGCTAGTATGTGCGAGGAGCTGCATGCGGGAAAGTCTAATTCCAACTCGGGCTCACGTGACCTGATGAGAAACTTCATGACGCCGTACGATTCGCATGATTCTGCCTGCAAGCGTTGCACAAGCATCGCCGTTTTGCCAGCGTCAGTGGTTGGTTCGTGTGGCAGTTGTGCCCCCCCTCCCCCCTCGTCCGTTCACGTTTGTGCAGAGACCGATTGCCTTGTCATCATCGGTTTGGAAACAGTGAGATAAAGCGCAATCAGTAACCTCGCCAGAACGTTGGAAGCCGAAGGGTGGGAAAATTCGTGCACTAAAGAACCACCGTTCACACGGAATTCCCCAGATATTTTTTCTTCCTCGCGACTCACGGATGCGCGTCAAATGCGGCCAAACTGCAGTCTTCGTTTGTCTGTCAGATTTTGCTTTTTTCATTGCACGAATATTGCGAGCACTCTGCAGCGGTGGATGTCACTGTCTACAATTAAAAAAACAACAAACTAACGTTTCAGCCAATCCGACCCATTCATGACGCCACTATACTCGGGGTCAACTTTCTGTGGCAATGAAGGGAAAGCTACGGGGGCGGAGCGTCTGCACATGTACTGCTACGCGAAGTAGTCCGGTTTGGCGCGCGTCTCGTAACGCCGTGGAAAGTGATGGCTAGCGTTGCATTTCGACGCAAACGCTGCTTAGCAGGGGCGTAGCCAAGGGGGGGGGGGGGTTGGGGGGGTTCAAACCCCCCCCCCCGAAATTTTTCAGTTTTGCTTGCGTATATAGGCACGCACACATACAAACGCACGCACGAACATACATAAAGTATGGTTAAACCCCCCCCGAAAAAAATTTCTGGCTACGCCCCTGCTGCTTAGCGTCTAAGGTACGGTTAAAAGGCGCGACTTTTTCAAGCACGCAAAAACGCAAAGTTACAACGTATAAAGTAAAAGAAGTACAAATATCTCGCTTGTGTGCGCTGCGTTCCGGCTCAAAAAGCTACATGTAGAAAATGAAGGAGTATTTTATATATCTCACGCAGAAAATACAGACGCAATTGTGGGACTACATTCATTAGCGGTAGGATACGTGCATTGTGGCTATGTAGCTTTCCCTTCATTGCCACAGAAAGTTGTCCCCGAGTATAGATACCTACTACTGTATCGGCATTTTTTTTTATTTTTTTTTTTTTTAGGTGTCACGTCGAAACGCGGCATTTTCGTCCGTAGCGGAATACAACGCTCGACTGCTTCGCGCGGACTCGCAAGAAAGCAGGCAGACGGAAAACTGGAACCGCGTTTTTTCTTTTTGTACTCATCAGTGCAGCACCGGAAGCTGTCCGCCCGTGGTGTGACGTGAACAAGGGTGGCTGAAATCTGCACGGTCGCGTCCGTTTCGCCTGGTTGACTGGCTGCGTGGAACGGGTTTGCGGATAAGGTCGTCGCCGTCACCCCGCTGACAGACCAGTCTCGACTAGTAACAGCGGGATGGCAAACGACCTCTTGTCTTTCACGGACGCCGTTCGGGCTGTCGGTTTTACCCTACGGCGGCTCCTGTCGCGAGGTTCTGGCCTTTAAAAATTGTGACATGGTGAGTTCACGTTCTTCAACTGTAGAAAGCCACCCACTCACAACGGGCGCGTAAAGTGGCTTTACAGTTGCGCACACCCTTTTGAGCGGCGCTGCCTTTGTGATACTACGAGAAGCTAGTGTCGTGTCGTGGCTTATCGCAGCCGATCACGTGTTCTTTACACGTGCATCCGTACTACATCTTTTCCCCGCTGTACGCATTTAGGAGGAAGGTGTCCTGTAATCATAAGTCGCCAAACTCGCTCGCCATCAGCCTTATGTCAGCTCACGTTTATACTCACGTCTAATTACGGCTACGCACACAGCACTAGCGTTCATGCGCCAGCTCAATCTTTATTGATCAGAGGTGTGAGTTTTGACCGCGAACTGTTTCACAGGAAGTTATTGATAAAGATACTTCATGTGAGTAGGCTCTTTCAATACAGACGTCGTTACTGGATTGCAACCACTGATAACTCGCATTTCAAGGTGCGAGATCAACAGAAGTCGAGTAGAGCACCGATTATACGAGATATTGGTGTGAAAGAGCATTGACATCGCAGTCGAGAAAGCTAATTATACGCTAAGAGAGTCATGAGTCGACTCAACCAGACTCACTCAGACTTGGATCGAGACGTGAGTTTGAGTCCGAGTGAGTAGTATTTTAGTGAGTGAGTCCGAGTGAGCCCTTAGGGCAAAATATATTTCACGAGTGAGTCTAAGTGAGCTCCAGTTTTTTTGCTGGCCTATGCTTGTGATCAAATTTGCTCTGATGAAGGCAATGATAGTAAACTAATGAATTCGTTTGTTGATTGCGTGTATGTTCATCTTGAAACGTATACATAGGTGCTCGTGTGATGTGGTCTAAGAAACGATGTAGTTATTTCCAGCGGTCCGGCCTTCGCCGTCGTGTATATGATACGCAATGAAATGTCGCACTGCCATTCTCGAGTTGTCGTTCGTTCTTTTTCTTCTTAAGACTGCAATTAATGAAAATTCAAACTTTCCCGGCTCCTCCCCTGATTCGTCTGTTTTCTCAATGAGGCATTCGAAATGTGTCGCCGTACTCTCTTAATCGCAGATAGCGACGCTATAAACTTCTCAAAGAGCCCCCCTGTTTTAACTGCAGTATACGCGCTCGCGGATCCACGGGCTTTGTGGCTCGACACGAGGCCGCTAAACGACGAACCGCGACCGTTTCTCGATACGTGCGTGAGACGAGCTGACCTGCATTTGCAGGGGGCCCTTCTCTTTGTCCTGGGAGGGTGTGAAACAATGGCGCTCTTCGAGGAAAGAATAATCGCCCAGGCGGTTTCTCTGCGGTTTTGCGTTCGTGAGCGCGCGCGAGGTGAACGGTGGCACTGTGCGCCCTTGTAGAGCGTAGAGCGCGCACGTGTCTATAGTAGGGACCTTTAGCTTGTACGTATACTTCTTTACGTTGCCGTGTTACCGGATGGAACCTGCGCACGCGCGAACCTTTACGGAACGTAAACTACTCGCCGGATAGGCTTTACGTTTACGGCCCTATCGCGCAAATCCCACCTTCGTTCCTGGCTTCTCACGATATCCGCTTTGCTGAGACTCCAGCCGCCGAGTCAAAATAAGCCGAATTCGTGCGAGCGCCACCTTGTTTCAGCCGGATTTCCGAAGCTTCAGCGACCTAGAATCCCGAATCCGTAAACGTGAGAGGCTTAAAGCCCTGACGGATGGATGGATGGATGCTATGAGCGTCCCCTTTAAAACGGGGCGGTGACATGTCTGCCACCAGGCTCGAAGAAAAAAGAAAAAGAAAAAAAAGCTTCCTTGTTTCATGTTGGCCTAATATCTTATCTACATTGATTAAATCTATGTTATTATACCAAAAAAATATAAATTCATGGTCCATCTCTCTGCCTCTTAAGGCAGAATGACCTTATTTTTCCCCCCATTATTTATTTTTGTTCTTTATCTCTACTTTTCTGCCACCAGTACTCTAACCGTCTCTTTACTTATTTCTATCGCGGACGTGTGCAGCTTTCCATTGTTGTCCCTAAAACCCAAAATTTCATGTAGACTCGTGCCCACACGTATACCTGGGTGAATATCGCCACATTCAATCAGTACATGTTCCATCGTTTCCTTAGTTCCCCCGCAGCATGTACATTGTTCTTCTTCGTTACTGAATCTCGCTTTATAACTACGCGTTCTAAGACAGCCCGACCTTGCTTCAAACAGTAAAGCGCTTCCCCTTGAATTATCATAAAACCTTTCCCTCCTTATTTCGTTTTTTCCCTTTCGGTAGTTACTTAGAGCCGTCTTCTTTTCCATCGCTGTCATCCAATAAGTCCTCTCCGCCTCTCTGACCTTCCGCTTAATGCTCCTTGTTGCCATATCGCCCGCACTGCTAGCCGTATATTTACTGGTGAGCCTCCTAGTTCTATTTCTCCACTGCGTGTCAACGCTTTTTCTATACAAATACCTGAAAACCTTTTCTGCCCATCTACTGTTCTTCATTTTCCTCAGCCTCTCTTCGAATCTCATTTTGCTCTGAGCTTCCCTCACTTCAAAGCCTGTCTATCCCATATCACCTTTTACAGCCTCATTTGTCGTCTTCCCGTGGGCGCCCAACGCGAGGCGGCCCACCGTCCTTTGATTTACATCCATTCCTGATTGTATCTCTGACTTCATGCACAATACTGGAAGACATGCTGGATAGGCGGCGCCATCTAGCGGGGCTAAGGTGAACCAGGCAAGTACAAAATTGTTATTGCAGAAACATTGGACATTTAACTTCCAATGTAAACGCCTTGCAGCGGCATAATTACGAATGAGTTGCCTTTTTAATCATTTTTTTTCCTTCAAAAACACGAAGCGAAAACAAACATGTCCATGACTGTGGTTGCACGAAGCGTCACAAGATGTCGACACCATCGTTCGGTAACCCGGTATTGCTACACCCTTTTCCGGGATACTGCACACGCTAAGAACCTCCCTTATGGTTCTGCCGCAGCCGTAATTCAATATTATCTCAATTAACTGCAGTTTAGATGCAGTTATCGCCATTTAGTGGTTCGCGCAAACGTAAAGGTATACTTTTACGTACGTACGTAAACGTTTACGTATGGCGAGCTAAAACTTTTCTAAAACATGTGTTCCGATAACACGGTAAACGCAGTCCGGTATTCCGGTAACGTTAAAAGGCATACGTACAAGCTAAAAGTCCCTATATATATACCGCTCGTGTGGGCGTCACGTTTCTCCATCTCTCGGCTGTCGGACGTTGTGAGAGGCACACCAAAGTCTGCCTGAGTCCGCTAAGACCCGCGACGCATCGTCGCAGACATGCGTCGTTTAAGACACGGAAAATGGACGAGGCCCTGTGCCCGTTATCTGTCCACACTTTGTATAGGAGATACTGGGGAAGCGCGAGTGCAAGCTTGTGTACCCAGCGGGTCCTCTGTCCAAAGGTGTTCGCCATGCGCTCTGCTTATGTATTTCAGAAGCAATATGTGTATGACCGGCCGGCGCCGACTTAAGACTGGATGCATGCATAAAACGAAATGCTAGTACCGTGGCGCCATGCATGAACAGAATTTTTTGACAATACGAAACAAAAGACACGCGCCCGAGGTTTCAACCCGTTTCCTTCATTTTCCTGTGCGGCCCTCTGCCGTTTGATAGGGTTTTGCTAGGAGCCGGGACAACCGGCGTCGCCAGAGCGAAGGCCTCCGAGATCAAGAGACGTTTCGCGACTTTTCCGCTAGTGGGAGGGCACATGCGCCGTGGCATCGTGAAAAAAAAAAAAAAAAATTGGCGAAGCTTGCATTAAAGGCCAACTCCGGCGATTTTTCGAGGTCGATGGATCTCAGTGAAATTCGCTGGGTACGTTCATTTGCACGTTTTCGTCGTTGATGCCAAAAACAGGCTTGAGACATGCGCAGATTGTTTGCAAATGAATTTTAAAGATTGTCTGCAAACGCCCTCCTGGCTTCCCACAATTATTGGCAACATTGCGTCCGTGACGTCTGTATTGGGAAGGCGGCGGAAGTGACGCAGCCGAGGGCACCGCTAATTTCGGCGCTTCGGCCACTACAGCGAGCGTCTGCTGTGCACAAGGCGACAGACAGCGTTGGTTTGGCCGGCGCTTCGCTGGTCGTCTTTTCATACTCGGCGCCAGCGTGACCGGCATGCCTTGCACGACTTCCGGTTCGTTCGTAACAACATCTACGTCATACGTAGACAGCACACTCGGTTGGGTTTCGGTTTCGGTGTTGCGCTTTTTTGCTTCTTTAAAATTATTCTCCAATTTGCCGAGTATTTCTGCTATCGGGCGCGTAACAGGAGCGTCTCGGGAACATAAAAGCACCATTACTTTGACATGGCCAAAAAATCGCCGGAGTTGGCCTTTAAGTCGCCCAGGGCTTGAAATAGGGAGACTGGCCGATTCTGACTCTAATCTGGTTGCTTCTAGGTGGTTGCTATATACTATTTAGACGGGTTTCGGTGCCGCCATGCTGGGCTGTTAACCTTGCCGTGTTTTATCTTGAACAACTAAGCGAACAGCGCTACGGTGGGCGTATACACACGGAAACTGTTGGGTTAGTGCATTCGGTGTTTCCTGATTTATCAGTTCGTGTGAGATATACAAAGATAACAAACATTCGTTTAACAGCCCATGATGGCGGCGCCCATATGCCTCACGTAACATAGTCTATAGGCTTTAGCTAGGTTAGTCACGACACGGATGTCCAAACTCCAGATCCGAGCGTTCGCACCTCTCATAGAACGACCCTTTTTTATCTCTGCTTCTTCCTCTTTATCTTCATTTCTCTCTTGATCTTTCTCTTTTTTTTTCTCTTTCTCTCTCTGTTTTTTTTTTTTCTGTGTTTCTCTTAAAGGCCGTTGTCATAAAATGTTTCGCCTGTGTTGTGTGTTCTTTCCAAAGAAATTCTGGAGAAAAGAAAAGCCTATTTAGCGTAATTTTGTGAATTATAGCAATAGCTTCTCATCCACATTGGATGGAGAACCACCGGTCTCGCGCCTAGAGGCGGAAACGTGGCTCTTTTTGCGATGACAGCCTGCGGTTATGGTGGCTTCTAGCCACCATACTGCGGTGACAGAGCACACCGTACTACTGTGTCGCCACCTGACGCCGCCCCCTGAAGTAATTTATGGTAAGCTGAGATACAAAGCCTCCGAGATCTGTAGTTGTAGTTGCCGCGCTGGTCGTGCGTGCACGTGTGTAATGATTATACGGTGAGGTTCTTAAAATCTTTAGGTTAGGAACGTGGACGTTCCTAACAAACTGACGAGGCTGCTTGCAGGTTAGAACGAATCACACTTTATACAAACATGGAGATGACACAAGAAGACTAGAGCAAGCAAGGCACACAAAAGAAGAAAAAGAAATGGACTAACAAAAGTTGAACATGAGGGAAGCGTCTTAGCGAGAGTCAGTCGACGCAGGCTCACCCGTCGGAGAGTCGAACGCGCAGGGCGACGCGAGGAGACGTGGCGAAGTGACGAGGAGCGCGAGATGGCTTCAAAGAGGCCAGCGACGGCTTGTGGAGGCTGACGAGAAGCGTGGCGTCTTGCCGAAGGGAAGAGTTGGAGGCGGAGGACGTCAGCGGCCACGTGAAGCCCGTAGCTTCAACTCGTGGACCGCGTCCCAGAGCGTGACACTCGGGCCCGGTCACCCGACTGCGTCGAACGCCCAACACAGTCTGCCTTCCTCTTTTTCTTCCTCTTCACCCCCAAGGATAGCAGAGTTGGCGCATTCTCGCGCGAGCACCGGCGTCGTCGTCGTCGTCCTCGTCTACTTTCTTTCCACATCACACAGGAGACACTATGAATGTTCTGCGCGCATCACAACGTGCGAAACTTGTTGATTGTTCCCTTCTGTTTCTCAAGACGCGTTAGTGAATTTTTTCGTGTGCGTGGCCGACTCAGTGTTTGAGGAAGCCTGATGCATTCAAATTTTTGCAGACCGATTGGAATCACGGACTAATTTACATAGGATAAATCCAACACCCCAAATACAACGCGGTGCATTTAGGTGCACTCCTGTGCGTTGGCACCCCTTTGAGGAGTAAAATCATTTTACTATAAAAAATGGAGCAGCGTTCGTCATTTAGCGTTGTATTTTTTCTGTCCAAAACCTTGCGACTGCTCTTCTGTCTGATGCAGGTGAGGGTGGTCGTGCAACTCACCTGATGCTGTTAATGTTAGCCTTCTGGACTCCCTCTTGTGTTTCGACGCATAACTTCGAGTTAGTGTGATAGCTAGACAGCCGCAAATTTGCATGGAATGAACAGCTATGTGCCTTTTTATGCATTTTGCAATCAAAATAAGCATGCAGACGATCCGCGGACGCTGCTCTGCGATAGGAATCCGCCTTTTTCATTGTCCTGTGCTGCCCTCTGTCGTTTTGGTAGGGGTTTGGTAGGCGCGGGACAACCGGTATTGCCAGAAGCAAAGCCTCCGAGATGATGAGACGTTTCGCGACATTTCCGCTAGGGGAGAGCGCATGCGCGGGGGTGTCGTGAAAAAGACGGATTGTGCAAGCTCATACGACGCAGAAGCATCTTTATTTATTGCAATAATGAAGCCAAATGTGTTTAAGTGTTTAAATCTTGCAAATATATTTAGTTTCAATCGTGTTACGTGACCATTTGACTCAAGAACGGGAGAAAATTTCGCAATTCCGATTTAAATTACGCGCGTCCGGCACACCGTTCGATCGTGCGCCCTACTGGTGGCGTCATCGTAAAAGTGACCACCGTTCTCCCATTGGTTTGCTGCGAAGACGGCACACTGCCCATTCTAGCACACCATAGTTCTGTGATAAATTTGAACTGTTTTCGCGCCATGCATGCGCTTCATAATTTGCAGGCAAGATCGCTATACGGAGCGGTCTATGCACCTTGCGTCTTTGTTCGTTTGCAATGTTCAGTCCTAGTAAGGGACCTTTAAAAATTCCCAGCGGCAGTGACCAGTGCTCCCCTTCTAATGTTGGGCAGGTCTGCTGTCGAACCTCGATATATCGAATACTGCTACAATAAAATACCTTATACAACGAGAGTCAATAGAAAACTTGTTTGACTATGTTCTAAGAACGCACGCAGACAGGATATCGGCTGGTCCGAAACAAATTGTTGTTTGAACGCGGCTACGTAAGAGAGTTATATGATGTTGCAACGCAAAAATTAACCATAATGCATTCGTCTGCGCATTTTAGCTACCCGAAACGCGCGGAATATTCATTATGGGTGCTTTCGGCGTTTTCGAATAGCAGCCAACTTGGCTCGTCTCGGGCAAAGAAGTGGCACTTCGTGCAATGAAGCGAAGTCTCGACAAAGCGTATGCGCCTGGAAGTAGTTGAATTGTGCGTGCCAATGTTCGTGGAACTTTTGTTGGGCCTAGTTGGCACATAGCATTTAAGGAGAGAACTTCAGCCCAAATCAAGACGGACCACAAAGAATAGAAGCGACAAGCGCTGAAGTTCTCTCCCTAAATGTTCGTGGCTTCTTTCTTTCTTTCTACACATCCTTTGGCTACGCCACCTGGTACTTCAAAATTCTCATTTAAATATGCGGAACTTGACTAAGGTCTATAGTTTCGTTTTTATACATATCTACGAGTTTCTCCCCCGTGTCGGTAAATAAAGTGAGCTAAGGCGTCTAAATTTTCATTGATAACTGTGTTGAGGCTTTGCAGGGTTGTACGAATACGAACGAAATAGTGCTGCGATCGCGACATCGCCGTAATATCGAGCTCAGACTGTGCTCTAGGCAGTGTAATGTGACCGCGCGTCTAGAAGACAGCTACGCTGCTTGAAAATTCTTCGTATACAAAGGAAGCGTGCCACGCCTCCTTCTCTGGGGTGGAGGAATTTTCATTGTGCGGAGAAGTTGTACAGATGTTTTGCAATGGTTATGCACAGCTTCGAGAGCGTCTCCTCCGCCACGCATGCGGCGCTGGGACGACGCCCTTTGGCCTTCCCTCGTAGCTCGGCGCAAACTTGTGATCGTTGCGCTGGTGTGCTGCTGCTGCCGAAACAGTTGGCGCGGGTTCCATCACATGTAATAGTACACACCATGCGTGCCACTGGTACGCCGCGAGGCTGCTTTGCGGTATTCGTGCGTGATGGAGCGCTTCTTTCAGTAGCGGTGCACGAGAGCAAATGGTTCTCTCCTGCGCACGATCCACGCGGCGCGTTCTTTCGTGTAGTATATGCGCGTTATTGTGTGCTACGAAGCGTCGTGTTATACGAGAGGCGCATTTGTCTCTGGAGGCGATCATTGTTCGGGCCGCGATGCGTCTTCTATGCTCTGTTGAAAGGGACTCGGACGACAGCCGCCGGCGAACGGCCGTCAAAGTGTTTTCTCGTTCGCGTGGCCCGTCCCGGAAGCGGGGCCGTCCCATTGAACCCTTACGACGGCACGCTCCACCGGCGCGCTCGTCAGTGTGCCCATCGTGCGCGCTGCAAAAGTTTTGCGAAACTCGTTTTTTTCCCCTTTTGTTGCCGGAAATGAGAGCAAACACAGCTGAAAATGGCTTGAAGCCCGCGATTTGTTTGAAGACGCCAGCGTTGCGTTTTTTCGGCGTCGTTACATGAACGCCGCCAGAGGCGCCAGGCCAACCACACGAGAAGCACTGAGGCCAGCGCCAGCCCAGCGTCACACAATGTGACCAGAGGGAATGAACATGAAAACTCACAAAGCAGTGTGCAGTTTTAGGGGCGAATCTCCTTAAAGCGGCACCCGTTCGTCCCTCGTAGTCGTAGCAGTCGTAGTGCGTAACCAGTCGTAACGCTAGTACCAGATCTTGACCTCCAAGGTGGTGCCGGTGGGAGATTTTTCCTGTGCGTTGTTGAACATTAAAAAATTCGCAGCGCGCGCGTTAACTAAAAGCCGAATTCTTCTGTCTCTCATTCCCCATTAGCAGCCATTGGCATGTTCCTGTAGGAAATGTTAGTAGAAGTAGAAGTGTAAGTGTTAGCTAAAAGCCGACTTCTTCTGTCTCTCATTCCCATTAGCAGCCATTGTTTACCTCCAAGGTAGTGCCTGGTGAGATTTCTCCTGTGCGTGATTAAACAATAAAAATTTTGTTTAAAACGCCGTTGATTGATGAAATAAACCAACGAAAGACGCCAGATGTTTTCTAAAAGCAAAACGAAAGAACGCCAGATGTTTCTAAAGCAAAACGAAAAGACGCCAGCTGCTTAACGAAAGACGCCAGATGTTTTCTAAAGCAATGGTTTTCTAAACAATGAAAATTCACAGCGTACATGTAAAATTAAAGTGAGCTGCAAGTCGTCATAACTCTCATCGAACCTTTAGTATAAACGCGCCCGATCTCACGTCGGTGATGATGTACTGGGCAGAATTCACGGAAGATTCACGGTTTACCGATGAACCTCCGCAGCTTCGCCCACTCATCATCATTCACTCCGTGGATATGCTGTGATTTTTTTGTTAATGGACTTACAAGAAATATTCTTGAATATAGCTTGTCTCACCTGTAGTGTGTAGTACGAAAAATGAGGCAGTGCCACCAAAAGGTCTACTTTTTTTCTTTATTTTACTTGTAGCGCCAGCTATTGAGATTAAAAGGAACCACCAACTCGTAATATATGGCCTCCGAGTTTGAAGTTGCGCTCATTGTCGCCCATCTTTGAGGCCACGTATTCGGCCAATACAGAGATTCCTGCTAAGCTTACCTATGAACTTGAGCATGGCTATGGTGGCTAGAGGGGGAAGTGTGACGGGCGCTGTATCCCCGCCGTGGGAGAGCGATGCGCGGAACGCAATGAAAGTTCTGGCCGCCGCAAGGGGCGCTGGTGTAGTAGTAGGTGCTCGCGCTCGCCGCGCTTGCTTTGGCTCGCCTGGACTCGTTCGTTCTCTCTGTGCTGTGCCGTCACCTTGTTCGGATGCCTCGCCTTCGCTGTCGTCGTTTGTTTACCCACGTGTCCTGCGAACCATGCCGTCAAATCGCGCAAGTACATGCTTCGTCCCTGGCTGTAAAGGCGGGTATAGATCGTGCTCGGAGAAGCTTTCGGTCTTTAAAGCCCCGAAGGATCTCTCGAGGCGAGAGCAATGAGCTCGAAATATTAAGCGGACTGACAAAGAGCTGACGAGGGACAGCGTTGTTTGCGAGCGGCACTTCGACGTGAGTTTCATCGGAAGGACATACCAACACATTATAAACGGTGAGGTTGTTGAGATACCCCGCGTTTGTCAGAAGACGCTGTGCCTACGGTGTTTCCGAACGCACCGCGAAGTAATTTACCAAAAAAAGAAAAGCAGACAGGAGTGTCCAAAGGGAGCGCCAAAAACTTGAAGTTGAGGAGGGTCAAGTAATTTGACCTCTTAACGTGATAGGGGAGTATGTGACAACAAATGTCTGACACAATTATGGGATGACAAATGTGTGATAAATAAACATGTTTTACCATTTCCCTTGCATGTATTTAGTATGCATCTAAAGCCGTAAGTTAACAGAAATCATTGGTCCTTGCATAGATAGAACTATCGCTAAAATAATAAAATAAAATGCTCAGTATCAAAGAGCCCCCAGCTGCAGCATTCCAATCTCCACTTCAATTTTCTCAAGGAAAAGTAGCCGGAAAATGTAAATGCTTTGAACATTTCGCGCTCAAGAAAACCCCCTACAATACAGAGGAAATGGAGGGGGGGAGGTGGGTGCGGACTAAAAGAGAGAAAAAAAAAACGCGCTGCACTGCAGCCAGTATACTCGCTATGAACGATTGTAAACAGTTTACACTTGACCAAGAGGAAAGAACACTTTAAAGTTAGCTGAGCTATGCAGCCGAGCAAGTGGTTTAGTTCAACTGAAGCAGACTATAAATATGGTAAAAGCAGCGCAATAGGAATATGATAATAAGAATGACACAGAACCAGTGCTGAACAGTTCAGCGCCTGTCCTGTGTCGTTCTTCTCGTGTTGTCGTCTTTTTGCGCTGCTTTTACCATGAAAATCAACCAACTAGCCCAGTTTATGCACACTGTAGCAAATTAAACATGTCGAAGCAAACCGATATTAAGACACATTGAAATATGAAAACATGGAGGCACGCCAGTTCCGTCTGGTTTAAAAGCAATGTTGGTTTTCTTTTTTTTTTTTCCTCTTGCTTAACACCGCTAAGAACTTGCAACACGTGCTTCTTAGCGAAACAAACACGTAGCGCCTTTAACAACACGGGCGCGGGGTATAAGCGCGATTATTAGAAACAAGTGAAACTAACGTCTAGCGGCCATACGCAAAGCAGGCAAATGCCGCCGCAAGCATGGCCGCAAGCACCTACGGCGCAGGTAGCGCCACCTGGTGTGACCGCCATCTTTCATTGGGAATTCGTACAGCCCTCCGCTCTCGCCCGTCACACTTCCCCCTCTAGCCACCATAGCATGGCTCTGGGAAACAGCTCGAAGAGATCACGAGCGCTTTGCTTAGGGACAAAGCTAAGTCAAATACAAGCATCGGTTGAAAACATGTAGGCCACACACTGCACGGCGACGACTTAATAGATCCGAGGCGGGCGGCGGCCATTTCGGCAGCAGCAGCGACGACGCCATTACCTAGCCGGAAGTCGCGCCAACCGCCCGCTGATTGGTTTGCCGTCCACCGAACTGCTTCCGATGTCGACGCGGACGCTGCCGATGAGACGTTCTGAGGTAGACGTAGACGTTTCGGCTGCCGTCACCGGTAGCGTCGACGCCGAGTGACGCCGGGGAACGAAACGCCAGAGAAATTCCCGGCCACGCGAGGGCATTTCGATGGGGGCGAAGTGCAAATAACACCCGTGTGCACGCCAAAGAACCCCGGTCGTCGAAATGAATCCGGACTGCGGCGTGCCTCGTCATCTCATCGTGGTTATTTGGACAGGGGCCGTATTTTGAGACGATCATTTTCGGCCACATTTTCATTTTGCGTGACGTAGAATCTCGCGTGTCCACTGAGTACCAGTGTTTATATTGTGGGACTTCGTGCATGTGCGTCAGTGGCATAGTCGGTAGAGCGCCGGGCGCCTATCATCGCGGGCCGACAGGTCGTGGGTTTGATTCCCGGCGGCGGAACTTTTTCTTCTCGTTTTTTTCTTTCTCATCCGTGAGTGTGCATTTTACGAACGTCATATACGTCCGTGAAGTCTTGGTGGACCCCGGCATGACACACTTTCGTGTAAAAAAAAAAAAAAAAAGGAGCATTACATGTAGTAGGGTACGCATTTGGGCTGGTTGGTTCATGATTAGGAGTGAAAAACAGCGCTCAAAAGACGGGACAAGTCTCGTGTCCTCTCTTGTCCCCTCTTTTTAGCGCTGTTTTTCACTTGTGAGCATTCCGGTATTCAGAAACGGCTCTGAGCAAGTGTGAAGCTCAGCAAATACCGATACGATATTTTTTACATTAAAGTCCATTTTTCCATGGCGAACCTACCGACATCAACACTAGCTTGACGTCAGGCTACACTACTAATTCTGGTGATTTCACGCAGCAGTCTGGCTAGTTGTGATGACGTCAGATACCAACTTACAAGATGGCCGCTTGTGCGTCACCAAAGCATTCAAAATGGCTGCTTGTGCGTCACCCTCCGTAACGGTGCGGAGCGGCCGTGGAAACATCACTATATATTGTGCGAGCACGTGACCTGAAGCTCATACCGTGTTGTGACGTCAGGGTACAGTAGGAACCGAAACTAGCGTTTAAAAAGATATTGTAATTACTTTTTCAGGGTGCACTCGCGCTTAGCACTAGCTTTTCGAGGCTCTTGAGGGCTTGGCCTTTCATTTGACGCAAAAAAAAAAAAAAAACTGAAATTTTCGTGTCAGTACCCCTTCACGTGCGCTGAAGTGCAGTCTGCCGAAAACATAAGCATTACATCTGGCTGAACGCCAGTGTACCGACGAATATAAACAAGATGTAAACAGTCCCCATCCCCAGAAGTATTGTGACGAGCCGAGTTGTCGCGTAGTTTCGATTTCGTCAGCATTATTTCAGAAGACGTCGAATGCGCAAACGCATTTTCGTACAACTCTACAGGAGAATTTCGTCTTCCTAATACAGACTGTTCATAATACAGCTACATAGGCGGTGCATGATTTTAGAGAGTAGCGGAACGCCGGAGACGTTCCGGTTTTCTCCTACTTTCCAGAATCGCCTCCGGAGGCCCCCTAAAGCACGCGCACCTCCAGGAATGCGTATAACTTGTGTAAAAAGACCTCTATCGTGAACTAAAATTCAGCTGGTATATAGTGGCGCTTTTTGTTAGGGTTGTTTTCTTTTGGCGTACGCTCACATCGGTGTGCATGTGTTTGCGCCTTATTTTGGCGTCGAAGGACGTATCTCGGCGTTGCTACTGCTGACGATGAAACAAGGTTTTCTCTGCCTGCGTGCTCTCTTCAAGCCAGAGTCGAACGCCCTGGGAAGTTCGTGACATAACCGGTGTTGTCTGCAAATTGTGCGCGGAGGGAACGAACCGCGGGGACGTGGCAGGTGCTCTGACTCGCAGTGCACACTGACAATGGCGGCCTTCCTTTTTTCTCTCTCTCTCTCTCTCGACGTTGCGCTCGCTTTACGATCTCCGCCGCGCGATTGATGATGGACGGGGTCGCCGCCGCTCTTGCGCGATGTTTCTTGCCGCCTCTTGCAAAGAAAGATTCTCCCTCCGTCACCGCATGGCACGAGTGCAGCATTGCTTGTGCACGTCAAATGGTCTTCAGGCGGTCTTCCGCACCCACACATGTGGGTCGCGCCGCGTCGCACGGATGGCGTGTGGCCGAGTGTGCATTGTTCTTTCTGCTTCGCGAGATGAAAGCCTGAGGCCTCATCGTGGAGGGCGGCCCTTTGTCTGTAGCTTACACGAGCTCCTAGCTCCGCGGCTGGTGTAACAGTAGTTAAGCACCTTGTCGGATCCTTGATGCGTTGCCTGCTTGGGTGGTGTTCCGCAAGTGCAGCGCATTTTAGTGTCCTCGCACTTTTTTTACCGTAGGTTCTTCTATGATCATTTTTTTCCCCTTTGATGTTCATTGTATAATTGGCGGTGTTGCGCGAGAGTAAAAAACAACAACAAACTGCCTCGATTTTGCTTGCCCAACTCCCGTAGTAAAAATGGCAGACTACGCGATCTTCGTTAAGCTCCTGTAGTCGGATGAAACTTTAGCAGTCCGCGGCATTTCCTCCTTTAAGGCGGATGAACACAATGCCTGCAACAACGGGCGCGCACTCCAGACTGACGTCATGAGCCGGACGGCCGGTGATCGGGGAATATTGATCACTTTTTATTTCTTTTGCCGCGGAGGCGATCGGCTGCCGCTCTTTGGTCGTGGGCGGTGCCCTTCCGAACTTTTTAAGTTACATACGACTATACATGAGTTGACTGCATGCACGCGACATCAAAGCCTGCGCGCATATGTTGTGAATTTTGCGTTGGGATCAAGTACGTTTAGAAGGGCTGATGTCTTGTGACGTTTCGTTACATATTTCATGGGATGAATGGAATTAATGGAACATAAAAGGGTGCATTAGAAAATACGATCCTAGATAAGGGGTATGGGAGTGAGGGCCACATGCAGTACTGGCTGCACCGTTTCAATATTACTGCTGCCGTGAAGTTTATTGTTTGTTTTCGTTCACTGATATATCTGAGGTAACAACATCTCGCCGGCGCTGCCGTGCACCTACATCATTTTCATGCACTTACAGGCTTACCAGGCCAACCTAGTTGCTTTTCCGCTAAACATGCTTGACGCCGTGGCAGTCACGCCAAACCAACCACTTGCTCGCACAGCACCTCGTATGTATCTCCGGAATATCACGATTGTTTGTCACTGAACCTCTTCAATTTGTCGTAAAACTTTTGTTGGGCCTGGTTGGTACATAGCATTTAGGAAGAGAAGTTCAGCGCAAATCAAGACGGACCACAAAGAATAGAAGAGAGAAGCAATCGCTTACTAACAACTTCTTTATTCTTCTCTCAGCATCGCACATATATGCCACCACCACAATGCTTGCATGCGCACGCGTAGCATCGTATTGCACATGTAAACACACAGATACCTAGGCAAGATGCGCACGCATAAATTCGTATTCTGAGGAGTACAAAGAAATAGAGGTGTCACTCACAGAATCGGCTCCCTTTTCCTTGATGTGCTATTCTTCTATCCTTTGTGGGGCCGTCTTGATTTGCGCTGAACTTCTCTTCTTAAGTCGATTTGTCGTGCTTGACTGTTCATGACATGCTGAATTGCACAACGCTCATTGGCTGAGAGCATCGCTTCGGGCAGTCCTGGGTCATCCAGGCTGAAACAAAATGGAAGAGGTCATTGTCAAAATTAACCTCATGCAGTAGTGCGTGTCCTAACTGCACCACAGAAATACAGCTGACACTGGATTCACCTGTTCCTTTCCGCGTTGTTTTATTGCAGGCCTGACCCTGGTCCTCTTGTGGGACCTGGCGTGCGGGGCCTCGCAGGTCTTCCTGAATGGATCCACGCGCCTCCTGTTGAACGACTCGCAGCCCATGCTGAGTACGATCACCAGCCTGACCTTCCGAACGTGTAGCAATGGAACGATACTGCGGCAGAGCTTCGGCAACGACTCCATCTCGGTGGCCGTCCTCTCGAACGGCCCGCTTGAGCTCAGCTGGTTCGTCAACGGGCTCAAGGATTCCGTCGTGGTCTGTGCCGCACACACTGTTTCACTCTTATAGGGTATTCAGACGGGGGAGAAATGCTCGGGGGATAAAGGCGGAGCGTAGTGACGTCAGCTTGCGAGGAGAAGTCTCCACAAATGTCCCCCACTCACACGGACGAGGCGAACGGAGGGGGAGACCAGTGTTACTAGACTACTCTTTTGGCTTGCACCACCCGTTTGACGAGCTGCTGACGACGAGCTGCAGACGACCATGTAGCTGCAGACTGTACACCCGCTGCCGCTCTTTGCAGGAGCAAGTGCAACAATGTGGCCAAACAAGAGCTCGAAAGTTCGCTATATCCCCCACCGCCGGGGGATTGTTTGTCCTTTCGGTGAAAAGGTCCCCGTCTCCCCTGAGGAGGCGCGGGGGGGGGGGGGGGTCACGCCCACTCGCTAATCCGTGACGTCGCGGTCACGTGATCCGCAATCCCCTCGTCTCCCCCGAGCATTTCTCCCCGTCTGAATACTCCTTATAGTGCGGGCGCGATTTCCGCCTTCCGCATGGCCATCTTACCATCTAATTGTTCTTGCATGCTGCAGTGACACCTTATGTGCTCCTCTTGGTTAATCTGCTGCTGCCATCTCAGTGTATGGCTATGGCATTGCGCTTCTGTGCTCCTTGTCCTGGGTTCAATCCCGGCCGCATTCTCATGGAGACCAAAATCTAGAGGTGTATGAATATTTGAAGCTCTGGAATGACGCATCGAATGGTGTCCCATAGTTCGATTTGGTCTTCAAATCTAATGGCCAATACATACGCAAGTACAAATAGCAGATACAAAGCTATAAATGCGGAGCGTCAGCTGTGGCCATACACAAACGTGGTGCAAAAGTACGGTAAAGTTGCCTCCGCATCGCACATTGATGTAAATCGTGAGAGGTTGCATAGGGAAGCGGCCTCCGTCCCTACATCATTCGCCCTTTCTGAAGAGTTCTATATGCATGCGAAGAAACTGTTTGTTTGTTTCTAATGCTATGTAAGCTATGTAAATATGAACTCACTGACCGAAAAAAAAAAAAGAAAAAAAAAATCTGGTTTTAAAGCTCTTTTTGTGGTTTTCGTGTCATGGGAAAGATTCTAGCAATGCGTCTCCGTCATGATGATGTCCTCTTGAATTATGTTTGACTAAGATGGGCGATAAGGTCACTCAAAAATGTAATGTTGATAGGAGAGACTCGCTTGCGACTGGTAACACCACTGTGAAAAGAATGCGAATATGTCAGATGCAAGAATAAATTTACCGTTTCGTGCGTTTACGCTTGAGTAAATTGGACGCAGTGCTCTGTATACAGGCAGCCTCTGCAGTTTAACAGTATGCCTAATTTCTGCATTTGCATGAGATTTATTGCTATTCAAGAGCAAATATCAAATAAAATAGTGAAACCTCGATGTAACGAATACGGATATTGGTAGTAATCGGATGTAATGTGGTAAGTATTTAAAAGATGTCTCGCCCGAACACTGGCATTGAGCAAATATTTGCTTATAACAAATGTCAAATATAGCAAAGGTACTTTCATGTAGGATGCAACTTCGTTATGACAGGCTTTCACTGTACGAGAACAGCTCTGGAGATGGAAGTTCACGCGTGATTGTAATTGCACGACCACACCTACTGGAAAATGTCAGTGCAGTTGCAAACTTGGTTTCTATTGCCGTACCTCAACGAGTGCGCGACTGATGTTCAGGTGGGTGCCAATGTGACGGACAATCAGCTGCACTGGGTGTCCATACGCCCCATGTATGGCCTCGTGTGGCTGCACGTTGGCGAACATGAGCCGGTGCTCATGGCCAGTGACGCCATCAGGCCCTACCTGCTCTCTGTGGCGTCGCAAGCTGCTGTGTCGACGGTGGTGGCACCTTTTGGGTTTCGTGGCTGCCTATCCGGAGGTGCCAACCTCATCCTGGAGACTGCACACGCTGTCGGAAGCCCGGCGTGGGGCTCTTGCCCTCTGCCAGATGGGCAGCATTGCAGTAAGTAATGCACAATCTGGATTCATGATACTTATATACCTGCTGTGTGTTTTCTTTTATTCTCATTTTGGATGACTTGTGAATTTGTTGATTTTTAACCCATTCACTGTATAACATTTCGAGACCACGCAAAAAAAAAAGTCTTCTGTTAGTTTAT
This sequence comes from Rhipicephalus sanguineus, assembly GCF_013339695.2. NCBI lineage: Eukaryota > Metazoa > Arthropoda > Arachnida > Ixodida > Ixodidae > Rhipicephalus > Rhipicephalus sanguineus. The sequence goes on along the minus strand of NC_051176.1, from coordinate 27,409,257 downwards.
TTCTATTTAACAGTCACTTGCACACTACAGCAAACGCCGCACGAGCCAGAGCATCCGAAACATGTAGTATATACTTGTGGCATCTTCGACAAATCGAACCGGTGCGCACCAGTGCGCGAAAGCGCTACGATGATTGGACGAAACGGCGCACCACACGGGTGCGATTTGTCGAAGGTGCCGTAAGTTTATTCGGTAAAGTTTCGGATTCCGTGGCCTGTGCGGCGTTTCGCTCAATTTTGGGACATAAAATTATGCCTTTCAGGTTCTCCTCCCCCGCAGGTCGCAGGATCGAATCCCGGCCGTGGCGGCTGCATTTTCGATGGAGGCAAAAATGCTTGAGGTCCGTGTGCTTAGATTTAGGTGCGCGTTAAAGAACCCCAGGTGGTCGAAATTTTCGGAGCCCTCCACTACGGCGTCTCTCGTAATCATATCGTGGTTTCGGGACGTTAAACACCAACAATTAAGGTTCTCCTCCGTAGCCTCGTTTTCGCTGGCGATGTGGTTTCTCAGGTACCTAACTGCTAATTCGGGGGCCGACGGAGAAGTCACGCTGATTAGGCATATCAACCAATGCGGTATGACCGTGACGAAAGTTCATCTTTCGCTTTGATGGGCGGAAACCGTCGCGAAAAGTTTGCATGCTTGTTGAGCAACTGTGCGCTTATCGTGAGTGCGGTTACGTGCACGGTCGGGACTGCGGGCCTTAGAAGTGGCATTCGGATCCTCAGATATGTTGCACTGCCTAAGCTGCCAAAGTTGTGCAGTCAAGGTTGGATGCGGCATCTGCACCCGCGAAATCGCAATGACGCTGTGCCCAGGGTTGCCGTTGGGTAGATTCGAAAAGGAGCCAGAATTCAAGCTAAAAGTAGCCAAAGTAGCCACGTCTTTTAACCTTATTGCCAAACTTGTAGCCAAATGGCAGAAAATCGGTATTATGAAAAGAGTTTTTATCATTGAGTAATATATAGTACCATTTTGTGTCAGCAATAAAATAGCATACGAGCAGTTATTTTCTCCTCATGCTTGGTCTTCAAGCTGTAAGCAAATTGCAAATAAATGAACATATTATAAGTTCCGTGCACCTGTATACATTCTATATAGAATAGATATAGTAATTGCCAGAGAGAGAGTAAGGTTGGAACATTCCAGCCAACCAGTCAGTAGGAATACTAATGGTAGAAGAAGGTCGTGCTTGAAGTCGCAGACTTCAAGCACGACCAGCTTCAAGTAGTGATATCCGCTTGAAGATGACCGGTCCAACTTCATTTTGTAGCGGATCTCTGTGTCTGTCAAGTTCACCCGAAAACACGCGCCGTGCATCAGCACTACGAAACTGACTCGTAGCGTCAGCATCGAGGGCGGGCAGCGTGAACAGCGTGCTAGCCACGCGTATGCCAACATGCGCGCAATTTCGTCAGTTTTGATCTTAGACAAAAGGCGTACTTAATTTCATCTTTAATTTGTAAGTTATATTTCCAATTTCTTGATTTTTATTTAAATTAATAAAACCACCGAATTCTTGGCCAATCCTCCATAGTGGGTGTGAGACACTGACTAGGCGAACAAGAACTTCATCACTCCTTCTCAGCAGGCGCACCGCGCGTTGCGTTCAGGTGCCTCGATGAGCACCATACTCATGGCGGGGCTGGGACACGCGTATACACCGGCTGACGCGTCAGAAAAGCTTGGAAACAAAGGGTAGTCGTCAGGCTTGCTCGGTATTTTATCTGCAGATAATGAGAAAAAATGGCGACTGAATGCGCTAACATGGAGGTTCAAAGTAGCCAGAAAGTAGCCATGGCGCCAACCTGAAATTTTTGTTGCCAGACTGGGTCGTAAAGTAGCCAATTTGGCGCAAAGTAGCCACCAACGGCAACCCTGGCTGTGCCCATGTTGCTCGATGGGTGAACGCGAAACATCTCCGCGGCCTCGATACTGAACCACAGTCTGTAATTTAATTTTACGTACTGATGGTTATGCTGCTGGCATTAAAAAACAAAAGAGAGAAAAAAAAAGTCAAATAGTTTAGCCGTAAGAGCGAAGCAACAAGTTCGAATGTTATACGAAGTGAAGCTAGCAGCTGCAACTCCTTCAGCATTTGACCTGTCGTAACTCAACAAAATGATGGCGTAAGGAAACGCGGCCGCTGCATCGAGCGAAGCGACCTTCGTGAGGTCTTATCGCTTCAACATAAACTGAGTGGTGAGAACGCAGAACATGCGAAGGTAGTCGTCTGCTGATCCCTGTCAAGCTAGGGCACGTGACCTCGCCCGGCAGCTCAAAGGTCGCAGTTCCTGCCAGAGTCACGCAGCCCCCCTTCCCCTCCGGGACACCCCCCTCATGGGCCTATCGCAGGACGAACGACGGCCGGCGCGTTTTATCTCCGATTGAGTCGCGATCGTCGGCTGCCCTTGCGTGTTTGCACTCACACATGGAACATACGACGTGCGGTGTGATGTTATCGCCCTTGAACAATTTATGCAGAACCTCACGGCTACGCCGATGCCGAAAATGCACCTGTAGTGTCCATATAACTGCTATCACATCACTAGAGACCGGATTTTAGGCAAATGCCTATTTTGTTCCTTACGCTCCTATCGCACCACTTTGATATATGAGCATGAATTAGAGGCTGAGGAGGGCTTTTATAGTGCCTATAAATACCTATTTTTGACGTTCGTGTCTATATGTCTATAAGTGCCTATAAATGCCTATTTTCAAAATTGGCGCCTGTATGAACACTTATTTAGCCTCATGTTTCCCTTCCGGGAGCAGATTGAGCCCGTTATTCATTCTACTGCGCAACATTGACTGTTTGGAACTCTATGGGATTCAACCTAGTCTTCTAGTTTAACCAACTCCCGCTAGCAGCAGAGAAATGGGACGCCTGCTTAGGCTTTAACCTAAGCCTGATGTAGCAGTCTTAGGTTTTAATTGAGGCGTTGGGGCAGCCGAGGCGATCTTGTTCAGAATGTTGCTACAGTTCCTGGAGCAAGACCTGGTACTGGGAATAGGTCAAAACTCACCTCAAAAAGCTTTTTTTTTTTCGCGGGTGATGGTGTCACGGCACCCTTAAGACTGCTCCGCGGAACCCCATTCGAGAACCACTGGTGGAAACAAACCCCCACCGACGCGTCCAAAGCTTTTTTTCACGGGCGCCCTTGTAGCTGCACTTATTTTTTAAATTTTGGAGACATTTTCTGCACCGAAGATGGGAGAGATTAGAGCACTTGCCGTGGTGCAGTGCAGTGAAGCCAATCCTCTGCATATTTAAAAAAGAGTATATATTTTGCTTGTATATATATATATATATATATATGTTGCGAATAAAGTGCCTTTAAATTTTAGTTTTTTAGTTGTTTCAAGACATGTAGAATAAAATAGGCGAAGAAAAAATCCCTACTTTTGTATCGTTATTGGTAAAAAAACTCGCGTAGGGAAAGGGTTAAGGTGTTCACCGCCTGGGGAGCAAATGTTCTATGCGATTCGATCCGGCCAATAGGAAGGTTCCCCTCCTTCTGCTATTATAGCGATCTGGATGTCTGCTCCTGCTCTACCCTCTCAGTCGTGCCGAAAGGAAAGGCACAGAGGTGTGTGTTGATTCGACAGTGGAGACTTGACTCACCAGGCTACAAAATAAGGGGGGAGACCGCGTTCTGCAAAGCGTGCGTGACAAAGGACAACTGTTGGTGCCTGTGTGCCACCTTAAACAATAATGTTTCTTGTTTTCCTGTTGTAAATAGACATCGAGCACATCTCTCTTTGAAATTATTTGCATTTATGTAAAAATTTATTGCACCTACATTTACGATATTAGAGGCCTAAAACGCTGTTTTGCCTGCCTATTTTTGGCGCCTAAAACACGCTTTTTTAATGCCTAAAAATCCGGCCTTTACACATAACTAAATAAAATGATGTGGCTTTATTTCTTTCCCAAAATATGTGGTATTCACAATTACTACTACTACCACTATTTTGTTCGAAATTGTTTGACCGTTATTACTGTTCGCTTTGAACCTGAAGTTTTCTATTTGTCCATCTCTGCTGTAGATAAAAGTAGAAGCATTTGTGTAAAGAAAGGGGAGTGAAAGGAAGAACCAGGGAAATGCTGACTCACAAGAGTGCCTCTTTGTCGAAAAATGCCTGCAAAAAGGCGTGGCACTTTCACCTGAAGGTTGAGCAGAATGCTTTTCACAAAGAAAAAAAATGCAGATCGTGTCGGCATCTCATCAGTTTTGATTGGTTTCTATTAGGCTTGTGCGAATATTCGAGCACGTCGAATTCGCTTCGATTCGAATTTAAATTATTGAAAATTTTGAAGTATTCGAAATGAACGAATAGGTGTATATTAGTCCGCTTGTAACCCTCTGTAAAGGTGGTTTTACTGCAGTAGAGTGGTGCTATACCGTGAATACACCTTTCCAGAAAAAATCCGCACTCTCCGTTTGTATGATGAACCACACAGCGCGAGTAAACAATGGGGACACAGGAAGGGAACACACACAGCGCTGACTTACAACAAAATTTATTGAAGCAACACTTCACATATATACAGGGGATCAGCCAACCACTGCGCATGTCATAGCAGATAACTTTCTAATCAACTTGGAAAAGCCGAACGGAGAAATTGCAATTCTTTATCTGACAAAAATATCGACGCCGAACTAACACATTTGTCACCCAACCTCTGAATCATCTCTGCTTCAGTTATTTCTCGGACATATTTATTTCTATGTTTACAAACAACGTCAGCTTCCTGAAAGACTGGTTTGCACGTGCGGTCATTACAGTGCAGAGCCAGAAGGCCTCCCTGTCCTTTCGTGACATTGCTGGCATGCTCACGGAACCTTTCATTGATACATCGGCCCGTTTGGCCGATGTAATGTTTACCACAGCTTAGCGGTGTAGAATAAACTACGCCTACTGCGCAGTCTTGAAAAGGCGCTCTGTGTTTCTTTGCGCAAGAAACTTCTTCGTCGATAGCTCACTCTGGTTGAGTTAACCTACACAAAGAAGCCAACTTAAGCGGGGCAGAGAATGCAGTTGGAACATGTGACTTCTGAGCGATTCGTTTGTTGGCTTCTTTGTGTAGGTTAACTCAACCAGACAGAGCTATCGACGAAGAAGTTTCTTGCGCAAAGAAACACCGAGTGCCGATGTATCAACGAAAGGTTCCGTGAGCATGCCAGCAATGTCACGAAAGGACAGGGAGGCCTTCTGGCTCTGCACTGTAATGACTGCACGTGCAAACCAGTCTTTCAGGAAGCTGACGTTGTTTGTAAACATAGAAATAAATATGTCCGAGAAATAACTGAAGCAGAGATGATTCAGAGGTTGGGTGACAAATGTGTTAGTTCGGCGTCGATATTTTTATCAGATAAAGAATTGCAATTTCTCCGTTCGGCTTTTTCAAGTTGATTAGAAAGTTATCTGCTATGACATGCGCAGTGGTTGGCTGATCCCCTGTATATATGTGAAGTGTTGTTTCAATAAATTTTGTTGTAAGTCAGCGCTGTGTGTGTTCCCTTCCTGTGTCCCCATTGTTTACTCGCGCTGTGTGGTTCATCATGCTTAACCAACACGCCCAAGTTCACTCTATTGCTCCGTTAGTAATCTTTTGTAAAGGTGGTTTCACTGCAGTGGACAAGTGCTATACCGTGAATACACCTTTTCAGGAAAAATCCGCACTGCCACGAAGCCCCACTTCAAGGTTAAATGAACATATTACCCTCACATCCATTCATCATTTTTTAAGTCTAAAAACTTGTTATACCGGCTTATACGCTCGAAGTGTAGTAAATTTTAAAATGTAACATATTTTACAGGTTATCACTTGCATTCTACCGAAAGCCAAATCCTGAGCACTACTATTCAAAGTTGCTTCCACTTCCTTTGAACCAAGAAGAATTACATTTGCACATGTCTTGTTACATTATTTAAAAAACGTTGTGCAGGTTGGTTGGGTCATGACAAATATGCTCGTTTTTCTTTATCATATGTGATATATACTATTCGAATTCGATTCGAAATTATTCGACCAAAATCACTATTCGCTTCGAACCTAAAATTTACTATTCGCACAAGCCTAGTTTCTATGGATCCCAACTAGTGAGTATGGTGCTTTACATGGGTTATATTGTGGCACTGCCTGAGGCTATTTTCACATGTTCAATGCACGATTTCACTTGCGGTAGGTTCAATACTTACACGCTCGTGCGTATGCACCTGAAGTTTTCTTTTGGAACTATTTTTTCTTCTCTGAGTGAAAGCATTTGTGATTTAGTGACTGTCCCATGTAGCCCCAGCGTGCCATCTTTTCTATATTGTTGTTTGCTTAACTAACTTTAAAAGCTTTTCAACTAACAATATATAGCAACAAAATACTACACAACTAACATTGTGCTGTACTCTTTTGAAGTGTTGTGGCTTCCTTAATACCACCACTAACAAAAATGCAGATGCATGATATGTACTGTAAAATCCTGAGCAAGCCCCCCCCCCCTATGGTGAGAGATAATTGGACAAGATTTGGAAGAGGGGCCCTTGCTGGGTCATGGACTAAAATTCAAGATGGCGGCGAAAGAGCCTCTAAGAATGCACACTTGTGCTTCTACTGAAATGCTTTATTGAATACGCATGCATTTACTGTTTTTACTGAACTGGAGGGAATCCTCGTGCGAAATTTTATGTGTTTTGAGAAGGGGGGAAGGACGTTCTTCAAATGTCCCGACAACTTGTGACAACTCAGAATGCAACCCCGAGGCACCATACTGTAAAAGTACTAAGAAATTGTGCACGTATGTAAAGACTCTCAGAACTTGGGTTCCTAGGAACCGCAGCTGCAGGATTCTATAGACCAGATTATTTTTACTCTCGCATCCACGTTTAGAGCTAGCATACATAGTCTTGACCCCAGTTGTCATCTGTTGGCGAGGCCAGCATAGGGGCTGCGGAATGGTTACGTCACAGCTGATGGCAAGCGAACACTGGCGGCCATCATGTGATAAGAACAGGCTTGATGCTAGCGTAGTCGTCTGTTCCACGTAATCAACAGCCCCCCAGCAAAGATGGCTGCGCCCTGCAAGCGATGAAAATCCTGGTCTGTAGCGGAGAACAGGTTGAGAAAAATATGGCGGAAGAGGAGGGGGTCGCTTGCTTGGTCAGTGGCTCATATTTCAAATCTCCGGAATAGGAGAAGGGGGCACATGCTCGGGATTTTACGGTAGGTCAGCTTGGGGGGGTCTAGACACTGGCCTGTCATGTGTCCAAGTAGCAGGGCATTTTGCAAACATGAATGAAATAAACACTTTCTTCCTTAGCAATTGCTTGTGTAATCAGCACTTTCATGCCGTGGCTGTGTCATCCAAAGTGCGGCTAGTTGCAATTCGTGAGCAGTCAATAGGTTGTCATAGGTGATGCCGCATGTTAAAGCTAAGTACTTAGTGCTATGCGGATCTATTCCAAATATATCATGCCCGATGCTTGCTTCTCAACAAGCTTTATTTAGCCTGCGGCTGCTTTCATTCGATGCACTGCAAGTTTGTGACAACCTTCAGTGAAGGGCTTATGATGAACTTATAAAGCTTGCTCGGTGATGGTGTGCACGAATAAGAAATTTATTTATTTGTTTATTTGGAAATATTTCAGGCACAGAGTGAGTCTTGGATGGCAAGGCTAAAGGCAGAGCATTGTCTGCCTGACTGAGGCCTTGTCAGCCATGCATTGCTCCAACAGTGAGGCAGCACAGAACACAAGGGCAGACATAAAGTTTGTGCAAAAGGATGACAAACATAAATATTGGTACAGGTAAAGGAAAAATGAATAACTCAACACAATTTCTAAGAAATAACAATCTGGTCTAAGCTTATAATGTTTGCAATAGCACATAAATGTTTACAAGCACAATGTGACACTGAAAATATGACAAACACAGGTAGCTTTTCTTCCACTGCAGTGACATGACCGGCAAGACCAGTCAAGAGCAGTGTGTAACGTGCAGAGTTGGCCGGCAATCCCGAAGGCTGTTTCACTCGGACGTGTGGGACCTGAGTGGGCTAATCAAGCCGTGTAGCTTATTGCTACTGCATAGAAGATTATTTTCCGAAATTCTAAGGGGGTGCACCCCCCTCCGGACACCCATGCATGGGTGTCATCTAGGAATTTAGTTAGTCAGCACTTTAAGAGACACTCCAGCACTTTTGAGAAAAGGGGCGGTACCGATATCGGTCTGTAGTTATTTAGATCATTGACGGGCACTCCTTTATGCAATACAGTCACACTAGCAATTTTCATAGTATCAGCAAAGAGCCTTTGGCTAAAGCACTGTTGAAGATATGGCAAAATGGAGCGGTCAAAATGCACATATGCAGTCTGAAAACTGATGTGAATGTGACATGTTGCGACATTTAAGTTTAACAGACGATTAGGTCGGAGAAATTGTCTGTTCGATTCATTTGATTGTGTCTAAAATATAAACGAGCCCCTTGGAAAAGAATTCTCCTTCTTTTGTGCCTTTAAGTGTTGTGCACTCGTGAGAGCCAGCCGTGATTCTGTGGCCCTGAATTGGCCTCTACTCACATCTCTTGCAGAAGACCACCGGAGGGACCCATGCTTTGACTACCACTGCCAACATGGTGGCTTGTGTGTACTGCAACAGGGAGTGCCCAAGTGTAACTGCACAGCCAGATACAGTGGCGAGCATTGTGAAAAAGATGAGGGTAAGTCATTTGCTTACATTCAGTTGGTTGTTCGTGTACTAGTGTTCCGTCTCTCACAGCAGCTGAAGAATTCTGTTGCCAGATGCTGGTTCATTGTTATACACTAAGGCTTCACAGGAAAAAAAAAAAGGATAAAAGGCAGCAACGCCTTTCCTGGTTTGAATTGTGGAAACCTGCTGTATTCAATCGGGGAACCCTCGTCACCAAGTCAACCATTTTTTGCTTAAGTGTGCATTTTGGTGGTTATTATTTTTTTTCACATTTTGGATGGAAGTTTAGGCAGAAAATGTATAGGAAAATGTACCGTTAAGTTGATAATGATAAGGTTACCAAGGGCTTTACCATTGTCACTTTCTGTTGGTTTGGTCAGGTGATACAACTTGCCTGAGTGAGTGCTTTTTTTCTGGTACATTCAGGTGAGGCAGTTTTCTGAGTAAATGTGTGAGTCTAACCTGTGAATACAGCTTAGGGTGGTACCACTGAGCTGGAGTAAAATGCAAAAAAAAAAGTCACAACTTCTTGACAACGCAGTTAGATCAAAGTGCAATATGATTTTCCTAGCATAGGCAGCTCTCAAAGGTGTCGTAACCCTAATTATACTCTCGGAGAAAAAATAGTGGCAGCGTTACTGGGGAGCCTGGAAACAAAGATAAGTGTTATGCCTTTTGCAAAGTGAGTAAAACTCGAGTCAGAGCAGAAAGCATATGATTAATAGAGGATGTGCAGGGCAGTGCATAGTTTATTTACAAACGGCGGCATTGGCAAAAAAGTGCGCTGGTGACCAAAGGAGGAAGGAGTGGTCTCACTAGACAAGAAATGACAGATGTGGCATAAGTTTTTCTTCTTCAGTGAAAAAGATGACTTTGGCCACTAAGCCTTCATCAGCATATGATAACACTCTAAAAGGATGCGCTTCATACTGATGTGCACAATTGCAGGCAATGCTTTCTTTTCTATTTGCGTTTAGTAAGTTATTTTATATGGATGCTTTTTCTTGATCGTCAACACCTTGCACTGCACCTTACCACACACCACTCTGCACACTTTACAATGCATTTTGCCAGTGCTGATGTGTTGTCATTAGGGGTGTGCGAATATTCGAAATTTCGAATATTTTTCGAATAGTGTTTGCTATTCGATTCGATTCGCACTGAAATTTTACCATTCGAACTATTCGAACTTCCCAAAGACAAATGCAGTCAACGTCTGGTTGAAAGTGACCCCTTCAGATTTTCAATATGCTTCACCTCATTACACTCTCATATTGCGGCAAAGCTGCCTTTCAAGCTCCGTTACGGTCGAACTTAGCCAAGAGACAAAGTCCGGTTGGAAATGGTCCCTAGATTTTCAATATGCTTCACCTCATAACACCCCCGTATTGCGGCAAAGCTGCCTTTCAAGCTCCGTTACGGTCGAACTTAGCCAAGAGGACAGTCAACGTCCGTTTGGAAGTGGTCCCTAGATTTTCAGTATGCTTCACCTCATCACACCTCCGTATTGCGGCAAAGCTGCCTTTCAAGTTCCGCTACGGTCGCAAATGTATTAACTCGAGAAAACGCTGATCCCAACATGGAGATAAAAGATGTGGCAGAGTTGGGGCTCAATTAATGCGGTTTTGGACCTGAAATTTGGGCAGGAAGTCCGAAAAAATCGGACGCCGAAGCTCTTTAGAATCCAAAATTTCAGATGTTCTTATATATAGACGTCTACTTGGCAGATTTGGAACTCCTGACTTGAAGGGAGCACACCCTTGTCCGCCACATCAGTTGGGCTTCCACAGAAGTTGAGAGAGGAGGAGAGGCTGAGAAAATGGCATCTCTGCCTATCACGTGAAAAGTGTTGTCAGCAACACTTTGGTTGCACCAAATCATGTACATAAATACAATTCGGCCTCCACATTGCCTCACTCTTGATAAGAAAGACAACTATGAAATATGATCCCACCAGCGCTTCATCAACTTAGCGAAAAGAAACATTTTCATGTTGCGATCTCACAAGAACATACTTAGGGATTCTCTGCAACTTTTCTGTAAGTTCACTTCGAATTATTCGAAAAATGTTTGAGAAATATTCGAAAATTATTCGAAATTATTAGATTCGATTCGCACTCAATCTTTATTATTCGAATTCGCTTCGCACCCAAAATTTGCTATTCGCACAGCTCTAGTTGTCATACAACAAGTGCAGTGGTTGAAAACATGCTAGTGTACATAGAGGTGTCTGCTGTGACTGCTTTTATTTGCGTGTTATATTTTAATGGCCTTGCTGAGCATTGCGGCCTCTTTTTATAGGTGTGAACAATTGATGCAAGATAGCCGCAGTAGTACCTTGAAGTGAATGGCCGCCCGATTTTGCCTGTTGTTTGTTTGGCTGGCACTTGCTTTTACCGTATGTCTGCTGCTCATGCCATTTTATCTAATTGATAATGGTTGTGTCATGGCATGCAGACAGCTAGAACTTTCTTCTTTTGCCACTAAGATGAGGCATGCATATTATGAGCCTTTACTGCCAATTGGTCATTGAAACTTTGAGCAGTACAAGGTTGATGTGAACGGCAGTAAGAAACTTTGTGTAGCAAAACGTGCTAACTTGACAATTTTTCATGTAGATCTGAGAGCTTGTCCACATTGTAACATTTCGGCTAATGTAAGTCCTTTTTAGCCATTTAACTCAGTGCGCAGTAGTACCGCTCATTCAGAATTTCAAATATTGCATCATACTATTCACCAACCCGACACTTGTGGATTTTCACTCGCATTCTTTGATTGAGCGCTTCCGCTGCAAACTCTGTCATTGATGACACGTGCCCATCTGCACCCATTGATCTCATTTTTGTCTGTCACTGTTGCATTTTTACTGGTGAGCGATGCTAATGATGCCTTAGAGCTGACGTTTAGGTGGACATCAAACAACCACAGGTCAAAGAAACTGATCCTGCTGTGCCTTATTGCCTAAATGTGTCTTTGAGGGGTAGAAGAACTGATAGTTGGGCCAGTTGGTGACAATACTTGAACATGTTTAACTGAGCGCAACGACGACGTGGACACAAGAGAAGAGGAGACAAACCACGGCGCTACAGTAAATTAGCGCTGTGGTTTGTCTCCTCTTCTCTTGTGTCCATGTCGTCGTTGCGCTCAGTTAACATGTTCCAGTCTTTGAGGGGGTTGGTCAACTTGCCTGTGGCATGCTTGGCCTTTTACGTGCAGGACCTCTATGTGACCGTGACCCGTGGAAGAAGAAGCCATGTGTCAACGGTGGTGTCTGTGTGGAGGACTGGCGGGGTAATAGCACTCGTTGCCTGTGCCGTGGGCCGTGGAGTGGCAGCGCATGCCAAGAGCCTGCACCTGATGCCCAGTGTGATCAGCCAGCCAAAGGGTGCAGGAATGGGGGCAGCTGCGTGACTGGCAGTGCCCAGAGTCGCACCTTCTGCCAGTGCCCGCCAGGTGAGTTTGTCTCTCTTGCTGATTACAGTTCTGCATCATGAACAGGGGAAGAATAATAATAGTAAAACGTTCACTACTGGCTGTGGAGGTAGCTTTTCTTGAAACATATGCATAAATGCACGCATTTCAAAGGTGAAGGCTGCTTTAAGCACTTTGCCATGGGAAAAGTACTTAACGGGGTACTGACACGAAAATTTTCCATGGTCGTTTTCTTGCGTCAAATGAAAGGCCAAGCCCTCAAGAGCCTAGCATATGTACTGCTAAGCGTGAAAGAACCCTGAAAAAGTAATTACAGTATGTTTTTAAAAGCTAGTTTCGGTTCCTACTGTAGCCTGATGTCACAACATGGTATGAGCTTCTCGTCACGTGCGCGTGCAAGATATCGTGACGTTTACACGGCCGCTTCGCACCGTTGCTCCATTGGTGACGCACAAGCGGCCGTTTTGAATGTTCTAGGGACACACAGATGGCCATTTTGGAAGTTTCGGTACCTGACGTCATCACAACTAGACAGACTGCTGCGTGAAGTCACCAGAACTAGTACTGTAGCCTGACGTCAAGCTAGTGTCGATGTCGGTAGGTGCGCCATGGGGAAATTGACTTCAACATCAAAATAAAATATCTCATCAGCATTTGCTGAGCTTCACACTTGCTCAGAGCCGTCTCTGTATATGGGAGATTTGTATGGCAGTGTAAATTCACCTCCGGAAAATGGTGTCGGTACCCCTTTAAAGCTGCATAGAATATGTTTTTTTTTTTAAGAACAGCACTGGCGAAAAAAGTATGGTGATGACCAAAGGAAAAAGGAGTGGTCTCACTAGGCAAAAGATCACAGTGGTGTCATACATTTTTCTTTTCAATGAGAAACATGACTTTGGCAGCTACAGTAGAACCCCGCTGATACGTTTTTGAAGGGACCGTAGGAAATAAACGTAAGAGACGGGAAACGTAAGAGCCGAAAAACAGGAAAAACGGCAAAATATTTAGTGGTACAGAATTTTATTTCAATTCTTACGAGCAGCACGAAAATTGGCGCGCTCAGCCGCGATCTAGTCAATGGATAGAAACGCGGAGCTGGGGACGGCCTCATCCACAGAAATGTAATCAACGTATGTGATTTTTTTAACACCAACAGCTGTAGGCATGTAAGCACACGCAATCACGACCAGCGCAGCGTGTCCGACCGCGAACTGCGCGCACGACCATGCGAGCTCCAAACAGCTCGAACTCCTCCCGTCCTCCGACAAATAACGATGATGATGAGTCTACGCCAACGCGATGGCAGAAGTAAATGCCAATCTCGGAGGCCTTGCTTTCGCAAGCAATTACGTCATAGACGCCATGTTTGTGCAATACAAGTCTCAAAGGCTATGCTTTTGTCAATAGTAAATGCCAATCTCGAAGGCCTTGCTTTCGCGAGCAGTTACGTCATAGACGCCATCTTTGCAATTTGAATCTCGAAGGCCATGCTTTTGTTTGCATCAATTGAAAGATTCTGTTGCTTGCGCCTCTCATGCGGCTAATATTATGGTCAAACGAGGCCACGCTGCGTGAAAATGCACCATGGTGGCTCTCTTTGGTAGTCACTCGGTCGGCTCCGAGCGCACTTCGCGACGTATCATACGGGAACGGTCCGACAGTTACGACGTAACAGCGGGGTTCCCAATACATTGTATCCTATGGGATCTATGCCAGGACCGGCGGAAAACGACGTAACAGCCGGGAAAACGCAGCAGTGAGGAACGTAACAGCGGGGTTCTACTGTATAAGCTTCATTAGCATATAATGCTATTCCAATTTTGAATTGAATTGAAATCATGGCTACAAGGCTACCTTTTGCTCTTTGTTGTCCCTATGCAGACAGTGACATCAGATGTTTCTGACTATAACGCTAAAAAGGCGCAAGACAAAAATGAGAAGGGTACAGGACACAACACTATGGATGGGTCTTGAGTGTTTTTTGTTCTTGTCATGGTCCATGTTGTGATACCACCATTTAAAAATGCCTGGGGTCTCTACTAGGACTCACTGATTGTTCAGCACAGTGTGATTGAAATGAAAGGTTGCATGTAAAATACTACATTTTTATGGTTTCTTGTGGAGTTTGTACTGCCCACTAGTCACCTCCTGGTTCAATCCTAGGCAGAGGCTAGTTTTATGCTTCCCTGCCTGCTTGAAGCCCTATTTTTATGCAACCACAAGTGAGTGCAGTGCAACAAAGATATGTTTTCATGATGAGTGCTCCCACTGGTGGCACTATAAAATGCTAGATGTTGTGGCAACCTTATCTGATGTTTGTCTTCCTTGCACAACACATGATGAAAAGAGTCAGTTGCACAGCGACAAGATGCGGTGCAAGTACTAATGCTATCTGGATGGCATGAATAGCTTGGGTGTGCACGCTTCTATACGATGTAGTTGTCTGCTCCCCTTTGGGCTCCAAGGTGTTACCACGCTTCAAGGGACTTCCCGTTTCTCCATTGAGGTGTGTAACTGAATCCTTCGTAGCCCCTTCAGATTGTGGGGCTGCACCTGCAAGCGAACCCAGCAAGGGCTCGGTGTTCCTGCATTGCAAATCGAACCATATATTTAACAAGTATGTTTTCTCTCATTGTATACAGAGTTGACTGTCATCATTGCTGCCACTTTCTTTTTTTACACCTGTGGACAGTGAGGTGGCATATTATCTCCCTCTGCTATTTTTCAACAGGGTATGCTGGCATCTACTGTGAGCAGCATGTTGGCGAGTGCCAGCTGGGCTTGTGCCACCACGGTGGTGTCTGCACCGAAGGCCCTGTTGGGCCCCTCTGCAACTGCCAGAACACTGGTAGGTGCACATCATAAGGCTGGCATCACTTCTTCTCTATTCTTGCTCTCTGTGTAAATATAGACATCTCTGTCACAAAACTGTAATCTATTATTTATTGTGAAATGTAACACATTTCTGCCAAGGTTCAATTACTAATAAGCAAACGCTGCTTGCATCGCTAGCAGATTTTGCATACAGTTTAAACCATAAGCAGTGAACCTGGCAATACCCAGAATTAAAGTGTTTGGTAGTAAAAGCAAAATGTTCTGACTCTAGCAGACCCTTGTTCTGGTGACATTGGGATGGATCTGTGCTCTTTCTTTGTTTTTCACATGTCTTTGCATTTTTTTGTGTTCCTTCTGGCTGCTACAAATGGCAAACTTCACCTAGCCTTGTGTAAAAGTACGCAAACGTAGAAGAAATAAAGGGGATGTTCTTGCTGCTTTTCTCTTGCTTTTTTTTTTGTCCACTGCAGTGCTTATGGGAATGCTACCCATGCTTTTCCTTGGCCAGTGATGTGCTTTCATCAGTAAAAAATTCCTCTTTATCATCTCCTATTAAGAAAATGGGACTAAAGTGAGAGCGGATATACACTTGTGGCCCTTTTCTTTTTCTTTATTAATGCTGATACAGTAAGTTTTGTCTTCTCTGGGGATGGAATTTTCGAGGAGATACTGTTGTCTGTTGCTCTAGCTCTGTTGGGCTGCATATTGACACAGTTGCCAACATCTGCCTTTTTTTTTGTAAAATGAATTTGTGTGGAGCTGGTTGAGAATAGTCCTAGCAGTGCTAATAATTTCTTTTTCATTTGTGTGTCCAGTACAAAACAACAGATTTGAATAGACTATGAATCAGTCATGGGCACGTTACCAGTAAAAAGTAACAGTGTTGCAGTAACAGTTACCTAAGCCAAAAAAGTAACTCTGTTACAGTTACAGAGTTCCCAAAAGTAACCTGTTACAGTTACAGTCACTGTGAAAAAGTAACGTCGTTACTTTTTTTTACTGTATAAAATAAGTGATAGATCACAAAACAAATGATGGAATTAGTTTGATAAGAACATACAAAGGCATGCGGGCAGTCAAAATTGCACATGGTAAAACCCCAGACGAAGGAAACCTAAAAGGGAGGCCAACACAAGCAATCATTGTGTATGCCTTATTTTGTCGCATCAATAAATGTCCTAGGATTCTGTAACTGGAAAATGAGGTAGAAGCACTGTAACGACAGCAGTATCCTGGGACGCTTATTAACGACACCCAGTTAATGCATGCGAAGAGGAACAGGGAGTGCGTCACGAGTGAAGACGACGTCCATTGTATGTTCAAGGTGTATCAAACCGATTCATGGCCGATCCACCGTGGTGGGTTAGGCCATTCCTCTAGGAACCAAACAACCAGCCCTATTCGGAGATCTCTGCGTCCGCTGGGCATACAAACCGTTTTTAAGCCCCGTTATACCTTGGGACATGTGTTCGCGAAACCCCGACCACACACCTGCGGACGATCAGAGCGGGGTTATATACATGTACAATGCAGGGATTCCGACACGACTTACATCGGCGAAACAGGCAGGAAAAACGGGATGTTGCTAAAGCAACCCATGTAACGCGTTCTAAGACGGGGCTTGCTGAACACTGCTGGACAGCAGTGCACAGCTTTGACCTAAACAATGGGACGTGCTAGCTCGTGAACGAGGGCGGGGGAAGAAATCTTGTGGAATCGTGGTTCATTCGCTGCAACGCATCAGCTTGCAACAACCTGAGGATGCAACCTGCGTAGTAGGCGAAACGTGTATGCCATTTTGTTAATAATTGTTGTGTCAAGTCTGAGCAAACCTTTTACATTCAGTTCCAAAGAGGCCTTAAAATATTACTTTGCTAGCTCACGGTATTGCCGGCTCTCAGCCGTTTCGTGCGCTGCTGCTTTCTAGCCGCCTGTCAAACACGATTAGCTCGGAGCCACGGACGAAGGAGGCTATGCGTCCTAACGCTTCACCAGTACACCAACAACAGAGATAGAAGCTCAAGTGACAAAAACGACATATAGTATACACTCAAACCTCGTTATAACAAAGTCACACCTGCCACGAAAATAAGTTTGTTATATCCGAAAATTCGTTATAAACATTTATTTTTAATGCTGTATCTATGACAAGACTATTCTTCATTTACTTCGTTATAACCGATAATTCGTTATATCCATGTTCGTTATATCGAGGTTAGAGTGTATGCCGAAAAAAAAACGGACGTGAACTTGGCAAGCTGTTCAGTTGCAACGTGATTGATTTACTATACGTAGCTCACAAGTAAACTTGAACTTGCGTTAAAGACTAACCTTCGACCTCGGTCTTTTGCAGTGAAGATAAGCCAATTAGCGACCTCCTCTCCTAAACTGCAAGGAGCGCCCTATTGTGGAAAGTTGAATGGTGGAGAGGATATGGTAAAGAAGGAAGTTCAAAAAGGTGGAAAGCGTTTAACGTCAGCCTTTAACAAGTGCTGCTGTTGGATAATTTTTTTATAAGAACAGAAGTGACTGTTACGGTAGTTCCCGTTACAGTTACTGTTTAAAAAGGTAACAGTGTTACAGTTACAAGTTCCTCTAACTTAAAAGTTACAAGTTACTGGAAAAAGTAACTGGTTACTGGTAACGCGTTGCTAGTAACTAGTTACTACTCAAGACTGCTATGAATACAACCACCTCCTGACTTGTGGTGCCATGATTTTGGGCTCTGTTTGATTATTCAGGCTTTCTCCAACCACGCTCACTCACTCCACGGAACCATTGAACAATGTTGAACAATGCTGCTGTATGCGCCGGCTTTAAGATGTGCCACAAAAGCGCTGTGAGGCAGTAGTGACATTGCTTCAGGCCACAAAGGAAGGAGTACGAAGGAACAAATCTGACAGAAGCATGATACAAGAGAGGGACTGCTGCATCTCCACGTGTGATGCAGGCAGACGAATGGTTCCCATTGAGGAGCGAGCGTTTGCACTGGCAATGAAAAAAATAGAGGAGGCGTTGCTGTGCCTGACCAGTCCTTTTCGCCTATGCAGTGGCGTAATCTGGCCCATGGTTAACATTGCATAGTACTGACTGTCGATTGATCCTGTGCATTACAAAACGGCACCTTGGCCCTGCGGTGATGCAGTTTTGGCTGCGCAGTCCGCATTTTTATATTCTTGTGCTGCCCTCTGCCATTTTGGTAGAGTAAAGACTACTGGGACAAGTGGTATCACCAGAACGAAAGCCTCTGAGATCATACTTGAACATGTTTAACACAGCGCAACGACTGGCCCAGCTATCAGTTCCTCTGAGATCAAGAGCCATCTCGCGACTTTACCACTAGGGGAAGGGTGCATGCACCATGGCATATATGTTTACCTCACCAGTGCCTCGCACCGCGCCACTCTGACAAGGGCGACACACAGAGCGAGCCTTGCGCGCCGATGACGTAATCGCTGACGTCATTGACCAAGTGGGCGTAGCCATGACAAGGTGCTCCTCTTCACTGCCGAGAAGGATGGGAAATCCGAGCGACAAAGCAAAATCAGCCCTCCTTCTTTCAGCACTTCGTATTCTCACAATTCTTGCCGCAGCATGTTCACATTGTACATGTGCGCAGTTATCTCTCCATCAGAAACTGTTTACCAGGTGTGTCCAGTTACCTGGTCTTTGATCGTGCAAATCAAAGGCGGGGCACTATACGAGCCGAGCCTTGCTACGCTTTTTTTTTCCCTCTGGCACAGAATGGCAATCTGTTGCATTACTCTGTGGCTGCCACATACCGAACCAGAATCGCATTATGTTGTGGTTGTTCTAGTTCTTGATTTATATGTACCTGTACCTACTCGTACATGTGTGTGGGTAGTAATATTGAAAAGGAACAAGGTGAAGTACATGTCTGCTTTATTATTTTGTTGCTGTTTATCAAACGCCTATCTCCTCGTGTATGAAGTGTGCCTCGACCTTTAAATATATAGCACACTGCAGCAAAATTTAATTGAAAAATTTGAATCTATCATCTAGGGGTGTGCGAATATTCGAAAGTTTCGAATATTCGTCGAATATTACATTCGAAATATTCGTATTCGATTCGAAAGTCGTGTATCCGAAAAGTTTCGAATATTCGATAACTACGAATATTCGAAAAATTCGAATATGCGATTCGATTATCATGCATAAAATAACTCGTATTCCACATTTCTGCTGCGTTCGTATAGCTAAAAACGTTGCCGAGAGGAGCGATACACATCGTAAGTACACGGAGGCACGATATCTGCCTGCGACGAGCGCCCCAATACGTATGATTTATTGCTGGTGCATCTCCGACGTGCAGCGCTGTTGGCGATCATGTAACCGTACATTTTCAATATTATGCGGCCGTAACGTGCCGCACTACCACTCGTTCACTATGCGGGACCACTTCTGCAGAAAGACCCATGTGACTGGTTGCGGACTGTAGGCACCTTCAGATACCCCAGTCTGGCAAAGCTTTGCCCCATCTACCTCCCTATACCAGCCACTTCTGTTCCAAGCGAGCGTGCCTTTTCAGTGGCAGGGGGGTGGGGTGTCTCTGTTAGAAGGGAGCGCCTGCTGCCTGACCATGTGGACCAACTCATATTTCTTCATGATAACATCTAGTCATTACTTTCATTGTGCCGTGATATTTGCTTGTGTTGTGATGTGCATTGTGCTAGCCTGGACATTGTGTTCTGGTGATAGCAGTGTATGTTGTGTGGCCAGTCAGGCTGTTAATGTTTTTTTTTTTTCAAATAGCTACATGTTAAATAAAATATTGTTACTGTGGAGGCATTTTTCCTTTGATATTCGATATTCGATTCGATATTCGAAGGTGGATATTCGTATTCGATTCGTATTCGAAAAATTTGATATTCGCACACCCCTACTATCATCAAAAGGATTGACTGGCAGGTACAAATGTATGAAGGCACAAAACAAACAAAGAAAAGAAAAATGCACAAGATGGTAGCATATTATGAGGCAAGTTCAGTTTAGGAACAGTGGAGGCGATATATGTGTGTGACAATGACCCAATCTTGGTACTATTTGCGTATTTTCGCAAGATCAAAATCGGCAACTACCAGACCTCACTGGTGGTGGCATGGTGCGTGCCTGTAACAATTCACATACATCTTTTGTGCATTCTTTAGGCCATTGTTCCATAATTTCCGCAATTCATGTTCCCCCATGCAGAAGCATCTTGATTCTGCTTTGGCTTTATGTTCAGGCTTAGCTTGTTGGTGTGCTTTTCGGAGTCATGCCATACAGTATTTTACATTCACATTTTTCTGCCCATGCTGGTAGCCCATATGGGCATTCCGGTGAACGTGAGTATTGTGTGCATCTAATCGATATGTGTTCCAGGCTATCGTGGTCCCTTGTGTGACGAGGACGTCGATGAATGTGCGGAGGAGAGCGTCTGCTTGAATGGTGGCAGCTGTGTCAACCAGCCAGGAAGCTTCGAGTGCGTCTGCCCGCCGGGATTTGGGGGACCCCACTGTGAGCAGGCTGTGGGCCCCTGCAAGGACAACTCTCCCTGCATGCACAACGGCACCTGCCAAGAGGTTGACGGGGGCCTTAGCGGCAACTCCACCTTCACCTGCCTCTGTAGTGGCCTCCACTCGGGGCGCCACTGCGAGGTGCCTCGGGCACCTTGCACGCATTGGAGCTGTACCCACGGCATGCAGTGCAGAGCGCAGCTTTGGTGTGGCTGCTTGCCTGGATATCGAGAGGGTAAGAGGCTCTCATCTGTCTTGTCTTATAAGACAGCTTCTTGGCAACAAGTTTGCACTTCACAGGCTTTGTAAGTCTGCACTGTGTTGCTACATAAACAGATAATCCTGGAAAATGGCAAATTATTTTGTGTAGAAAACGTTTAAAGAGGATCAGGGCGTGCTAGGGGTGAAGGTTAATGTTCCGAGACTACACTGTGAGTTGTGAGTAGGGGTGTGCGAATATTCCAACTTTTGAATATTTTTTGAATAGTGTTTGCTATTCGATTCGATTCGCACCAAAATTTGACTGTTTGAAGTATTCCAACTTTCAGAAGATAAATACAGTCAATCTCTGATTTTTCGGACTCCCTATGGACCGCGAAAGCGTTAGAAAAATCTGGCAGTCCGAAAAAACGAATTCATGCTTTTTTATTCCGCTCAAGCAGTCACATCGCCATAGCCACATCCGAAATAGCTTTAATACCTCCCAGTACACTTATCAGGCATTTTGGTGTGTGCCCAGGCTCTCGTGAATACATTCGGTACCTGCCGCCAAGGCTGGGCAAAGATACCTTGAAATTGTATTTCAAGGTATCCGATGCCCAGTTCGCCGCTATCAGTGTACAGTGTGTATTGCTGTAGTTTGAGTTTTCATTTCCCGGCCACAAGTTCGCCCCCTCGTGTTCTGTTTCGGGACGATGCTTTTTCAGAGGGGAGCATTGCCACGTGCGTTTCTTATCACTTTCGCAGTATTCGGTTTTCGCCCACAAAGACTGTCAGCAACGCTCAGCGCAAACTGCACCTCATTGTTCGAGAAGCTTCCCGTATATTATAGATTGTTTTGTTAAGGTTGCGCGCAAGACACGAACACTCGAGCTTATTCTAGAGTTTGACAGGCAACCAACGATAACACTGGAATATTCGACGGCACATGTATAAATACCGACGCGCTTCTTAGTATTTCGACGGCCAACGCCCAGTTCGCCGCTATCAGTGTACAGCATGTATTGCTGTAGTTTGAGTTTTCATTTCCCGGCCACAAGTTCGGCCAAATAAAGAGTTTCATCTTGACCACGCCAGCTGTTGTCTTCGTCGACGTCACGACCCCGTGACAATATGATACAAGCTACTCAGGCAAGAACTATTTGCCGTGGTGGTCCAACTGTGCCAATTTCGCTGTTTTGCTACAATTCCGTATCCCTGCGCCTTGCTGCACGCATTCGAGGACAGCTTGTGACAACTGTGCCAAAGTTCCCTATTCCACCTGTTTACACAGCATCGATTTTATGGCCCAAAAATATTCTTGATCGCAACAAACACTACTGGAGCTTTTCCGTAATGCCGCCGATATCCTCTACTCGATCCATTCCAGCGATGCGCTTTTTGTTATTATATTCAGCCTAACCAAAGTCTCCACGCCGCTGCGTGTGTCTCCGTTGTTGAAAGTTTAGCATGCCGTCGATAGTCAGTCTTATTTGTTAGGAAACAGGCGATACCACGTAGAAAAGTGATTTTTTTCGTTCGCAACTCACTTCGTGTCCTGTTATGTAGCCACTGCGGCCAAGCGGCAACAGCTATCGGCGCTGCACGCTGTAAACGGCGTCTTCACACAAATGAAGATTCAGCTGTGCGAAGGTTTGTTTGATATTTCGCAATAAAAGTAAATGGCTCCTAATCGTGCTGTGCAATGTCCTTCGGTATGGAGTGCGTCTGGCACAGTGTGGTGCAACTGCTGCTCGCGCACATCCAAGCGCTCGTCGCGTGTCTTGATTGTGGAATGGACGTAATGCGGTGGCAAGCCAGCATACGTAGGAACTGAGCCGCACAGTCGGCCACAAATAAAGAACAAGTGCTCTCACACGTCATACACACCATTCGAACAATCAATGTTGTGGTCAGTTGACAAAAAAAGGTCAATGAAGTTCTCCGGCTTGCAAATCTTCCCAACTGATTCCCTCCCAGGCCACCGTTTGTTCACAAATCACACGTTGATGAGCATTGAGCGGCAGTGCCGCAGGGATTTCTTGCTGTTCACGGACTACTTAACGAGCCGTGCAGCGGCTTCGTTAAGTAGTAGTTAAGTAGGGGAATGTGTTCGGCCATTGACCTTTCACCCCCCCACACACACAAGAAAAAAAAAAAGAAAACCGGTGGTACTCTTCCCACCTAACCAGTCGGTTGTCCCCTGTCATCTGGCGTGTTCGCAGGAAGCCATAGTTATTGCCCAACCATGTGAGTAGCACGGGAACTCATGTCCACCAATCGCACCTTGACAGCATATGAAGGTGAAACATCCATGAATGTGGGGTGTCGCTAAAGCCAACGTTTCAACTAGTCGACTTGTCGTCAAGGCTGCCTTGAAGAAGAGCATCCCTCTCCTTTATGCTTGGATTGATCACTGAGCCCGCTCCCTTTGTACCAGTTTACTTTGTACCAGTTTTATTTTTTAGACGGCTTTTTCTGAATATTAGGAAAACCGGAAGTAAGTGCTCAACCCAAAGTCCTTGAAAGTGAAAGCAGAACGCCATTCGGTGCACACGCCTTTAAAAATTATTGAGTACGATGGAACATCATACATAATGAGTTGTGATGATTATTGAATTCACTGTCTACGCAGGCAATCCCAAACAGTATGTGCATGCTTGCCCTGTCACTAATGCTTTACGCAACACACATCTTGTGCAGTGCAGTGAAGCCAGAATGTGACACTCTGTCATGCTAAGACATTGATTAATGGCTGCTCTGTGGATGTTGGCCTTGTCTCCTTGTTTAATTGTTTGAATACCAGCAGCATTTTCAGTACGCACACAAATAAGAATATTCACCAAAAATTTAGGCAAGTTCTGCTCCGAGTGGTCCTAAATTCCTTTTTGTCTGCTCTAAACCTGCTCCAAAACACAGTTCCTCCTGCTCCGAATCTGCTCCAAAACAGACTTCTTGCTCCAAAAATTGCTCCAAATCCTAAACTGACTCGACCACCACTGTATTTGAGATACAGATACAAGATACCTTAGGAATTATTGTATCCGATACGATACTTCACCATTGTATCTTAAGATACTTTGATACATTTGTAAATTTGCTGCAGTAAAACCTTGTTTATCCAGATCTCGTTAACTCGGAAATTCGGTTAACTCGGACTCGCGGCGCGGTCCCGGTAAAACTGTGTATACTTCAATGGTGTTGAATGCTCATTAATTCGGAGGGATTTAGCCTCGCACCGGTTAACTCAGACAACTACGGAGTCGGGACTTCATGCTTTGAGTCGCGCGATCGCGGTAGCTTGGAGGCTCAAGCACTGCTTGCCGTAACCGACAGCGCAACCGGAGTTTCGGAGAAACCGAAACCGAACAAACAACTGCAGCAGGAAATGATCATGATGATAGTGAATGAGGGGGAAGTGTCTAGGTGGCGCTAGTCACCACCCGGCGGAAGCGCTTGGGCCGCCGGTGCATCCAGTGTCTAACTACGCTGCTGGTTCCTTTGTGTTGTGACTTCGCCAACTTTGCGCGTGCGAGACCGTGCACATTGCGTTCTCTGGCTGTGCTTGTGCACGTTGCCGCCGCCGTCACGCTTCATAGTGATGGCGACCGTCACCAAAGTCAAGCGGCCACAGCAGCCAGCAAATGATCTAGAAAGAAAGGTGATGATATTGAAAGACGTGAACGCAGGCGTTTCTCGACAGGAGATAATAGGCAGTTTTAGAATAACGTACGCTAAGTTAGCGTTTGCGGCCCGCTATTTCCGTCACTTAACGGGAGCCCGCAAGCGGTTAGCGTGCCATGCATGCGCAGTTGCGCGAAAAGCCAATGCAAAGCCTTGCGTACGCTATTGGAAAACTGCCTAATGAAAAAGTACGACGTTAAGAGAAGCACCTTAAGTGGCTACGTGAAGAACCAAGCAAAAATTTTCAGGCGTTTGACAGCGGCAAATTCACCGGCAAAAGAAAAAGACTAAGGACGGCAGCGCACCTGAAACTGGAAGACGCACTCATGCGGTGGATAACAGACATACAGAACAGCCAGCTTCCCTTGAGTGGACCGTTGATCTGTCAGCAAGCTGAAAGGTACGCACTGAAAATGAGCATCGACGCTTTCAGTGCATCAGAAGGATATTGTAGCAAAACTGCTTGCAAACCATCTGAAGGATGGTTTGGATGGAGCGAGCAAACCATCTGAAGGATGGTTTGCCCGCTTTAAAGAAAGGCACGGATTGGTCTTTCGGAACGTGTGCGGGAAAAAAGCAGCAGTGGATGAACGGCGCATTGCTGACTGGAAGGGAACTGAGCTTCCCCAGTACCTGGCTCGTTTTTAGCTTCTCCGCTAAAAAGCGCAAGGTTTTACTCGTAGTTAACTGCAGTGCTCGTACCAGTGTGACGGGGCTGGAGTGCATCGAACTTGTATTTCTACCTCCAAACACGACGGCTGCCCTGCAACCGCTGGATCAAGGGATAATTCAGCATGTAAAAAGCAGGTACAGAAAGCATGTACTAGAACGGATCCTACTGTGCAAGGAAGCAGGACGCGAATATGACCCGAGTCTCCTGACTGCAGTTCACGTTTTAGCGCATGTCTGGAGCAACACGCCGCCCGAGGTCATTGCAAATTCTTTCCGGCACAGCGGCTTTGTCAGCCCTGACAACTCAGATGCTTCTCCGGAGGCCACTCCAGAGGATACCCGCGAGCCCACTGGAAATATGGACGACGAAGAGGTGAATGACACGCGTTTTGAGTCGCTCCTTCCAAGTGCCGTCCAGCTTGTAGACTACGTCGCTATAGACGATGATGTTGCCGTTGCTGGTCTGCTGCCTGACGATGACATATTATTGGAAGTGCTTGAAAAGGATCAGAATCACTGTTCGGATGATGACACTCAAGATGAGCCGACGCGACATCGCACCGTGCAGGAGGCTGCCGAAGCCCTCGCTGTCCTCGAGGAGTTCCGTGTCGGTTCTCGCAACAGCAAGCGTGCGCACCGCCACCTGATGGGGTTGAAGAAGATCGTCCTAGCACAAATTCCGATGATTAGGTACACAAAAATAACGCAGTTTTTCATGAAATAAAGGTTTGTCTGTGCCGAGCACATTTTCCTTTTGTTTTCATGTACAATCCGGAATTCGGTTAACTCGGACATTTACGCCAGTCCCGTGAGATCCGTGTTAACGAGGTTTTACTGTATAATAGATCTGTACAATGAAGCAGCAAACGGACATAAAAATGTTTGCTTGAAAATTTCTTAACTGCTACCAACTTTGTTAAATTTGTTTCAATATTAGTTTCATTCCGAAACAACTTATTAGGATGTGTTTGTCTGCTTAACATGACAGCTCTTTATACGCTGTGTTTGCAGTGGTTTTTGCTTGATGCTTTTGTATTTGATTGGTGTCGCTGCTCTACTTGCCGACCAGCTAGTGGGTTGCCGTGTACTTGAAGAAAATCAATAAGAAGTCTTGCACGATGCCGTGAATACTGCTGTGCAGTCTTACCTTGTCCGTAAGCATCTTGTTTGTTGTTTTCACAATACCGGATCACCTGACAGTTAAAGCGTGGACACCTCGGTAGTTGGCTTTTACTGCTGCTCTACACCTTTCAGGTGAATAAGTATACAGGGTGTTTCACGTAAGTAGAACCAAATAATAAACAGAAGTTGTTAACTGCGACTAAATGAAATCAACAGCATATGGTTAACCGTCATGTGGAACTCGTTATGGTATTTTTATATTGGGCTTCATTGGTTTATGCAACATTTTTAATATTCATTTTATGGCCAAGTGCCTTTTGTCACGTCGTAGAGGGCATTCCAAAATGACCGATCTAGTTTTTTTTGGCAACGTACGTGCTATGTGTAGATTTTTGCCGGCTTTCAAAAGAAGCCCGGAAAATATCAAATCAAACCATGTGACTGTGCTCATACCCTACCATACTGCAGCACTGTCAAATATGCTTTGGGCGAAACAACCGGTGGCGGACTGTCATCCTATTGCTTCTCAGGGCCAACTCTGGGCGCCGGCAGGGGGGTCCCAAAGGGGCATTTTTCCTCCTCTAGCCACACTAGCAGACTACACCCCCATCAGCCATCAGTGATACAACACGGCTTTGCAACCCCCCAAGACAAAATCCTGCCGACACCCATGGAGACGATGGCGTTTCCTTGCCGTGTGTGGCCGTAAAAAATGTTGACACCCAGTGAAGCCGTCGTCAACTTAGATGTTAAAGTCAGACAATAGAAAAAATGCCTGTAGAAGTTAGCATAAACTGGCCCGCAGGGATGCTCATGAGGAAAACGGCGTACTTGGTATTACGTTTCTCGAATCCTTTTCCTAACATTTGAAGATGTTTTCTTATAATTTCCATTATTATAATGCAAACTCAATTTCGCTAGTTTATTAAGTAGTAAGCAGAATTTTTGTTATACTCCAGGCACAGCCACATTATTCTATATTCGTCCACTACATCGCCTTGACATAACAGCAAACACAAATGTAATGTAGATATGTAAATAGCAGGAATGATGCAGACAGTCAAAAAATAAGAATGAACCAGAGTACATATTTTAGCAGCAGGTTACAAAAGAAATACTGCAGTAAACAGACAGGCAAAAATGATACAGAGACCTAGGTAATGCATGAAATGCAAAGGAGGACAGCAAGCACTTGTGCTCAAATTATGATTAAAGGGGCCCTGCAACGCTTTTCTGAGTTACGATGAAATAGTCTTGTATTAGCGCATGACGCTTCACGAATTGCATGCCGCAAAAATTTTTTGAATCCGTCAAGTACGAGCGAGCGGAGTTACAGGGATTTGTCGCACACTTCAAGCGCTTTCTCTCTCCCCTCGTACCAGCGAGCTCACGGAAAGCTACGCAGGGACGGGCTTGACGAGGGGGCAAGAAGATGCGGCCCTTCATCAGCGCACGTCATGACCTTGAGCACTTTCATTTCTTTTTTTTCTTCAAACGTGCGGCTGACTTTGCGTGATCGCGAGTGCGCGCGCGGGCACGTAGTGGCATTTCGCGGCGACCACAGTAACTATTCCGCTCAAAATACTCAAATCAGCCAATGGCGTGGAACTTGAGGACATGACGCAGTGATTTTGGGTATATAGCATCATTTGTCGAGAGAAGAGGGAGTGATCTTCAGCTGAGTTTGAGAATTTATTGTAAAATCCAGGCCGTGTGCTGCGCTATAATGTTTGGCTCGCGTGTTCTCGGGAGCCTCGACTACCAGTCGGCAGTGTTTTCTGACCATGCTCAAAAAAGGCTTGCAGGGCCCCTTTAAAAGAACTCCTTGAGCAATTTAGCAGGAAGAGCAAAGATCCAGTACGCCAAAATATCTTGTGCTACGTAAATGCTTGTTCTATTGCATCTAGCATCGGCGCCGGTGGTGCGACGGTTGTTAGAATTTCATTTGCATATAAGTCAATCTCATCGTATTGAAGTTAAACTTACGTCCACGACATCTTTCAAATCGCTGATGTGTGAACGCTGCGAGACACAAAGCAACCTCATTATTGCATTCTTGAAACTTTGCAATGAAGCACCACACAAGAGAAACTTCAATAACGACACATATATAGCGGCACAATTTGAGCGAAAAACACCACACGAATTTGAGTACGCAGCACAGTACTTTGGCTACGAGCAAGTGTCATTGCATCATCACAGGCAAAAAGAAAGAAAATATCCAGAAAAGAAAAGGTCGGCTGGGCGTAGACGTTCGCGCGCTTGTTTTTGTCTAGATTGCGTGAGCGCCACCACGTGACTCTGCTCCACCAATGGGGACGCGCAGACCTGATCGCCTGCCTTCGCTGGAGCATTCTAGCTGAAAGATACAAAAACCTCACTGTCATTAGTTTTATTCAGGTGGCTTAGTGGCAGCAATATCAGCTTGAGAAGTGGAGTTCAGCCGAGGTTTATTGTTTCGCACGGTGGTGTTTCTATAGCCAGTATCTTGTATATTAAGATACACAATACATTAACCCTGTGAGGGTCGAATTTTTTCGCGAAATCCATTCCAAAAATGTGTAATTTTTTTATTACTGAAATAAATTCTTCAGACGATTCTGTTTAAGAAAAAAAATTGTCTAAAATTTTTTTCGTGACTGTAAAGAGACAGAAAATAATTTTTGTTGTTACATACACATGGTTTATTCATAGTAAAATCAAGCAAAATCCTAAAAAAAAAGCTTCAACAGTTTTTATAAATAAAAATTATGCATTGTATTAAACATAGCTCACAGACATACAGAAATAAGCACACCAGAGTACTTTTCCGGTTAAAAATCTTCGTGCTCTAACACTAAAAACTTTTCAGCATGTGATAATCTTTGAAGCATGGCTTGCCACGCATGCTTTTCATATGTTGCTCCTTGATCATCATCGGAGTCTGAACTCGTGAAAAAATTCTCGTCTGACAAACTGAAATCCAATGAATCAGATTCTCATTCGGCACTTGGGGAATAGTCCGCATCGGAAGAATCGCTGCTTAACTCACCAGCAGCAGAGCAACCGGCGCTTGCTTCCATAGCGTAAGCGATCTGCGTCAGTGAGCGCACGGAAGAAAACTCTATGGTTGTGCGCCCGTTCGGAAAGCAAAACGAGTGAAAAAGCTACAGTAATCCTTCGACTTATCGCCAACAAGACGTAGTTAGTTTTTCCGAGACCACAAAACAGGAAATGCAATCACGGCGGCATCGTTTGCGTAATTTAGCGCCGCACGGAAACAGATGTAATCGCGCCCCGGGAAGCAATAAACGAGAGAGTAACAAGCGGTTACCCTTTGAGAGATAAGAAACCAAACAGCCATCAGCTTTGCGGGTGCAAGAAGCGACAACCATCCGAAGGACGAAACCAAAACCATCCGGGACGCATGCACGCGTTCTGATGTGCAACTGAAAGCCACCGCGCCGCTTTGGAAAGCAAGAAAAAGACTGAGAGACATCGACGCACGGAGGTGCATCGGCGCATTAAAAAAATTCCACGTATTCGTGAAGCGTGGTAGCACATTCCAAGCAAGAGAAATGATCGAAGAAAGCGCGTTTCAAACCAACCACTCCGTGGGCGCGCTCGGTTGCGCAAGCAATTGCCGGTGCGCCGTTTTGCGAAGCATAAAAAAAGCTACGGAGAGACATCGGCGCATGAAAAAAATTCCACGTATTCCCAAAGCACATGCAAAGCAAGAAAAATGATCGAAAAAGGCATGCACTTTAAACCACCTGCACCGCGAACGCGCTCGGATGGGCAAGCGATAGCCGGCGCGCCGTTTTGGGAAGCAAAAAAAGTACAAGGGAGACATTGGCGCATAAAAAAAATTCCACGTATTCCCGAAGTGTGGCAGCAAGGCCAAGCAAGAGAAATGATCGAAAAAGGTGCGCGTTTTCAAAATAAACGCCAGGCCGTGCATGTACGACGAAAACCCCCAAGGGGTTAAATGTATCGGAATACAGATACTCGTTTTGCGAGACGTATCGTGATACAGATACAAGATACCCATAGTGTATCTAAGATAGTAGGGAGCTTTCGAATAGTGGCCCCGATCGTTGGCCCCAAAGAAATAGCGTCTAGGCCACTGCGCATGCGCGAGACCCAAACAGCGTTTGGGTTTTGTTTTGGGTACGCTCTTTCTCAAATTTAGCGGGAGCCCCAAAGCCTGCCCTAAAAACTTTGCGTCAAACAAACATGACGGCACCAACTGAAGCGACGGCTCTTGGCCCAGACTAGAGTGACATAGAACAGGGGGAGTGTTCAAAGCGCACAGACTCTATTCGAAAACTCTTAGCTTCTGAATTGACCCAAAGTGAGCACACACAAAGAGCTTTGGGGCCCCAAACCTTTGGAGCCCCTATTCGAAAACTCTAGCATCTAAGATACATGTCTTCGATACTGCCCAGCACTGCCTGCCGCAAACCCCGCTCAACTATGTGCCAACCGCCACTTGCAAATTTGCGTCTCGTGATGGGCGCCGCTGATACCAGCAAAGCGCGGAATAGATTACGGCTCCCTCGCATAGAGCGTTTGGAAACGATGACGCAGAACACATGTGGCGGAAGTGTGGACGACTTGTCCGGCTTTCCCCAATGGGTGTGCGCACGTGAACGATGTGCACACGCATCGCCGAATCGCCGCCGATACACAGCATTTGCTGCCGCTTGAAGCTGATCGTTCCTAGCTGTGTGCAGCACATCGCCACCCAAGCTGACACCGTGATAGCGTTTGTTCTGATAATCCTAGTTATGACATGGCCACTCCGTTCCCGATCGCATACGGGCGCGGCGCTGGCGAGCTGCTCTCGTTCGTGAAGTCTGTGCAGCGCACTTAGCGGTCTCGCACAACGAGGCAGCATGAACGACGGCGTGGCACGTTCGGGTTACACGCATACCACTGTGCTAGGCCACATGCACTACTGAGCAGTTAGCTGAAGATGTTTACCATAAGGGTTGGGTGCGTTTGCGGCCATCTTGCCTCCATGCATTTCTGGTGTTTATCCGTAAAGACATCACTGCACTGCGCCATGACCCTTCAGATGTTCGATATGCATCACCCTATCACACTCTGGCAATGCGGGAAAACTGCCTTCCAAACTCTGCTAAGGCCGCAAACAGATTGACTCACGAAAGTGCTGGTTCGAACCTCCGAGATGATAGACATGGCAAATGTGGGGGCTTTGATTAATGCCATTTCGGACCTGAAATTTGGGCAGAAAGTTCGAAAAATCGGACGCAAAAGAGTTTCAGAGTCCAAAATTTCTGATGTTCTTATACATTGACGTCTATGGGGCAGATTAGGAACTCTGGACTCGAAGGGAGTCGCCCTTGTCCACCACATCAGTTGGGCCTCCACAGAAGTTGGAGGAGGAGGAGAGGTTTTCGCATGTAAAGTGTTGGCGACACCACATTGGTTGCACCAAATCATGGTAATAAATACAATTCGGCCTCTGCATTGCCTCATTCTTGATAAGAAAACTAGGGAACACAACCCCTCCAGTGCTTGACCAACCTCCAAAAGAAACGCAGTGATTCCACTCCTGCGCCAACTGCGCCAAAGTGCGCTAAATTGGATTTACTGCACCATCCTGATAATATCGATGAAAATTGCGCCAAACTGTGCCAGAGTCTCGGGTATGGGGCCGTCTATCACCGGCAATCGCACCACCGGCGCGTCAAAACATGTGCAGCTTGATCTTGGAGCCGCCAAAGTCACAACCGCAGACCAAGAATTTATTTATTTAGGCACCATTTATTCCACTGAATAAATGGCGCCTGCTCGTGCGTCTCGAGTAAGCCACAATGCCATGCACGGTGCCGACGCAGCTTCTGTTGTGCAAGCCGTCTCGACGGCAAAACGCACTCTCTGCAGAGGTTCGTGACATCTAGGACACTCGGTAGCTAGAAAGTGTGGTGGTGATTCATTGGCGGACATCGTCTGTTCTAGAAACGCTGCTGGTAGCTCGTTTCAAGCGTCGTATGACACGTAATTAAAGCAATATTCAATAATAACTGCACGCGTGCCGCTAAAATGTCTCACTTCTGTTGCTGGACGTCACAGAATAAAATCTGGGATCACTAGCAATAGATATATGGAACAATATTGAATTTTCCGTGCTTACACGTCCATGGAAGAGCGCGTGAGCGGTGGGAACGCATTGACACTTTTCCTCAAATTCTTGGTTCTTCATCTAGACGAGCTTTTTCGTAATTCATTCCACCAGCACACCCGAGTTTGTAATCGTTCTTGCGGGAAGTACCCCGGAGGAGGCCCTGCTCGTTCGAGCTTGTGAGTGCTAGGGTCCCAATTTTTTTTTAAATGTTATGTCGTTATTAAAAGCGTGCCTCCTGGTCGGAGCAGCCGAATTCGGTTTTAATATGCGCAACTGTCAGTAGCGGGCCCGCCGCTGACGGCCCTAGCGTCGGAAGGCCCACTGTGAAGCGGCTACGCCATGTTACACATCCGCCCCTCGCCTTCCAGGGTCAGGAGCTGACGGTAAAAAAAAAAAAGTCAGTTTCGCTTAAGAGCAAAGTGATGAATGCGATACCAACAAATTGTATTATTACACGAAGTGAGGCTAGCAGCTAACTCTTTTGCATCCGATCTCTCGTAACTCAACAAAACGATGGTTTAAGGAAATACGACTGCTGCAGGAACCGAAGCAGTTTTCGTGCTGCCAGTTCTCTAAACACGAAGTAAGCGTTGAGAGCACAGTAAGTTTATGAGCAGTACGTCTCCTGATGCTTCGAGCGACGCAGCCCCCCTCCCCTGGCATCCCTTCATGCTCCTTACGAACGACTGGCGGGGCGTTTCCTCTCTGTTTGATAAACAATCGAAGGCCTAGCCATCGTAATATTATGACGTAGTACACCGTGACGTCACGTGATGACGTCATCAGATGACATAGTCGCTTTGCACTGCCTCCGTGATCGGTGCGCCGATCAGGGAGGCAGTGCAAAAGCAGGTGAGGTGCAGAAAGCTTGCAATGCCTCCGATCCTGGAGGTGGTGCATAACCATGTTAGGTGCAGAAACCATTCAGAGGGGGGCGAGGGAGGATCAATGCATCGAGTGAGAAGACAAAAAAGGGAAGATGGCTTTCGCCTTCATGTCGCTGAAATAATCGCTGAAGAGGTTATTCCAGAATGCTTAACTGCATGACGCCATAATTTTGGCATTATCGAGTGAAATATGAAGTGCTTCCGAGATGATTTTCTCCACGAGATTTACAGTGAATCTAGATATTTCTAGCTCGATCTTCATAAGAGCTCCATAATAATTATTCAGGTGCTTGAATGTAAATGCAACTTGATTCTGCAGTGTACTCCAGGATGGGAAATTGGCTGCGCCAGAATGCTCCCAGATGCAAAATTACCTGCTCCACAGTGATCCAAGATAGAAATTTTTGCTGCTCCAAAGTGTTGCAAAATGAAAATTTTCCTGCTCCAAAAATTGCTCCAAATCAGAAGCCCTCGGTAACATCCCTGGAAACGCTCTCATCTTGCTTTCTCATAAGAATATGCTTAGGGATCCTCTGCAACTTTTTTTCTGTAATTTCGCTTCAATGTATTAAAAAAAATATTCGACAATTATTCAAAAAATGTGCGATTCGAGTCGCACTCACATTTTAATATTCGAATTCACTTCGCACTAAAAATTTTGCTATTCGCACAGCTCTAATTGCGAGTAATGCCATAGTGGAGGGCTCTGTAGTAATTTAGACTACCAGAGGTTCTTTAATGTGCACCAAAAATGTGTTAAACAATGTTTTTGCATTCTGTCCCATTCAAATGTGTCCTCTGCATCCGGAATGAAACCTGGGCCTTGTGCTCAGCAGTGGAATGCCATAGCAATGTCAAGCTCGAACAGACACCTATTTTTTTTCTTTGTCCCAGCAATAATGCTAGTGTTTTTGTATTATTTAGACTGCTCTGTAGGGGGCCCAATGTTTTAATTGAGGACACTGGTTTATATATGTAATCATTTCCCATGAGAGCAAAGGCACGTCCAACAGCTTCATGATTTAAGTGGAATTTTTTTTTGTCTTAATATTGTCGTGGTTTTCTACGAAATTAAATTTTTGTGGTAGCTGCCCAACATAGCAATGTAAAATGGAAGGGCTGTGAAATAGATTCACAGTTCTAGTGAGGGGAGAAAAAAGGACAGAAGGCATGGGCTGGTGTGTCAAATGGGGTGGATAAGGGGGGGGGGGAAACATAAAGAAAGAAAAGAAACAAGTGGGCCGGAGGTCTTGTGTACACTAGACTCCTCCTCCCCTGTTTTCTTTCTTTTATGTATGTTTATCCCTCTGACTGTTTGACATGCCAGCCCAGCTCCTCCCAGCCCCGACACACACACTTCCCGTTTTTTTTTTTGCACTTGCCTTTTTCTGTCCTTGCATCCTGTCGTATGTGTTCCTTTCATCTTTGTCGTTGACTTGTTTTATGAACACTGTTAAGGTAAACCAGTTCACCCAAACAGTGGGTATTGTTGTCACAAAAACTGTCTGGTGAAACATGTAAAATAATCCGTCCACAGATCCTGCCTTGGGCCAGTGCGTGCGGCTGTCCAACTGCTCATCACTTACGAACCCGTGTTTGCACGGCGGCACGTGCTATGACTCTATCCAGACTACATCACTGCTGACTGGAGGGCGGCCATCCTACCAGTGCTTCTGCCCAGATGGCTTCCGCGGAAATCACTGTGAGCTCGCCCTCACCAGTGACCCCTGTGATATCAATCCCTGCCAGAATGGAGCCACGTAAGACCATCGCAACAGAATCTTCTGTATTTGTTTTTTTACTCACGGGCTGCAAGGCATTAGTGCTATTTGACGGTTTTAAGCTACAGAAGAAATATCTCTGTACTAAATGGCAAGTTCCTATTAAAATTAGACACCAAACATTTGATTGGTTTATCAATTAATGAAGGCAGATCTGCTGATGTAAAATATCATTCTCAGTTGCACCTAATACGGGAGCCAATTGGTTTTTCAGACACGGAGGAGATACTGAAGCACTGAAAAACAAATTTAAATTGAAAAAAAAAAAGTTTGCACAGAAAGCTTGTTAATGTGCCGTAACATACCTCAATTGAACAGTCACATTGGCCACAAAAATACCTTTATTTTCTGCAGTCATTATAAGCATACTACTCGGATATCGGCAAAAAAAAGAAATACAATCACGTCTCTGCAAAACAAACCTTCGAAGGTTGTGGGTTCAGGTCCTATTGATGGAAAGGGTGATTTTTCATCCACCTTGATTCCTTTCATTTTACAGAATAATTGCTACACTAATAATTAATGTACGATTTCCTTGGCATAATTGTTTGTTGGAATAATTTGGTTGTGCTTCTGCCAGGCAACGTGGCAGCAGTTGTGTTCATAGCTACCATGTTGCCCTGTCACACCTTTGGTTCATGTCTGAAACATGGTGCAGCATGCAAAATTTTGTTGATATTTTTCCACTGACAGTTATACCATAGGTGGCAGTGCTGTATCAGAAATTGCATGGCCTGAATAATTAGTTGGTCACTGTATTTGACATACTTGTTGCCAACATACTGTAAAGCACTATCGTGATGGAAAGAGATGCGAGCAGTGTGCCATCTACGCGCTCTGCTGTTTTGCATTTCTTCTCGCGTGGTTGTAGCCTGGATGCTAATGAAGAGCCACTACAGTAATCCACGACACAATCAGGGACCTTCAATGGCCAGCAAGGTCAGAGCATGAGCGTGCCACGCTGTTCAAGTTTCCTTCCATCCACCCTGTACTTGCAAGCATAAATTTGCTTTACCGTAACGGATGCCACATTTTGACTTTGTTACAGAAGCAGAATATGAGCTCCAATGAAAGGAAGTATACGGAAAATTAATCTGTAATTATGTTGTTATATCCAATAATTTGTTTTTATCCATGTTCGTTATTTCGAGGTTTGACTGCATTACAAGTCTTATGAATTAGTGTGGGATTATCTGCATGAAATTTTGTGGTGGTTGTCCTTGCCTTTAGTGCAGATGTTGCTCATACTCACAATGGCATAAGCACGTTGATGCATGTGACCTTGACTGCACAGTGTTGTATCATTGGTCATGTTGACTAATGATAGCAGTTGGCAGCAGTGTGCAGTCTGAGGAAGTGCCATTGTGTTGCAAGATGAAAGCAGAACAAGTTTCTGCAAAGCTTGGCAGTCAGAAGATGCTGTTTTAAAAGGAAACCTTATTCAAAGGAAAAGCTGCTTTATGTGATAAGCTAGTGGAAATGAAACCTGTGTTTTTTTGCATTCCGGAGTCCTGCATTGCATAATGGAAGTTGGGCCAGAGTTGTTCAAGAAAGGTTTAACACACAGAGGACTACATATTATGGTCTATAGTGATAATGAGCTGTCCACCATGATAATTGGAACTCAAGGCAATCACTGTAGGCAAGCTTTTGTGACTGCAAGTGGCGATTCACTCATCCTGACCTAGGCTTTGATGGCCTATGAGACTTCCTTTCTGTGCTGCTGATTTGTCCTAGTGGGTAGTCATTTTCGCACTTTTCAAATAAACACCAGGATATCTTCAGTTTCAGTAGAAACAGCGGAAATAAGTTTTCGGTGAGTGTTAGCAGCTGCACCAACCGTGGTTACACCATTTCACTTTCTATTCTTATTTGCTTCCAAATATTCTGTCACCTCGTTCTCACATTCAGCATTAAAGTCAAGTCAAGACCTGTTAATCTTGCAGAGAGGGACATCAGTAATGAACGCACATTGTTTGCATAGCTTGCATGCCTGCATCATCGACAACAGAAAGGCCAGCACTTTTTCTTGTCCTGTAGTGGCGAGACAGCTAGTGAAATTATGCCAAAGATTGCTGAGAGCGTACTTTCCCACCGATTTAAAAAAAGAAAGAACTTCAGCTGTGCTTCAGTGTGGCAATGATTGACATTGTGCACAAGGTTTCGCGACAGTAAACTCTACTGGCTTTTTAATTGTCCAATTACTATAACCGGAGGCACGCTTCATTTTTGTTGTTGTAAAGCTGGCTATGAGTTATATATAGGGTGTGTTATAATCTAATAAGTAAAGCAGCAATGTGTTTGGATGTTTTTAGGCAGTTTCCTTAATTTGTGCTGCCAGATAATTGAATTAGTTCTGTCAGTTTCATAGAGGTCAAATTAACAGAAGTCTACTGCATTAACCTGTTATGGTTGAGTGGTTTCTGTAAGAACCTTGTTGTGTTGCAGGAAAAACCCAGCGTCTAGAAAAACTAGCTACATACTATATTCTCAGTATGCTGAAATTAACAATAACAAAATTTTTACTTTGAAAAAATTTGTACCAGGGAAGATTAGGGGGCTCGATCGGAGAGGGACGTCGCACTGTTCTTTAGTTTCATTAACGGTAAAGGACTTCTCTTCTTAACACACGTTAGCAATATGTTTTCTCAATCTTTGCGAATGCAGGTGCCGCTCGGACCAGTGGGGGGCTGTGTGCCTCTGTCTGCCAGGGTACTCGGGCGATCTGTGTGAGCTGAAGGATGACCTGTGCGTCAGCAGCCCATGCCTTAACGGAGGAACCTGCCTTGGCTTGGTCAGTTTGATGGGGCAGTCTTGTCCCAGTTGACCCTTTAGGGTAGCGTGTGAGGGTTTATCGGCCAGCTCGTGAAAAGGATTGCGTCCTGCCAGCTGGCAAAACAGAATGTTTGCTGCCATGGCTACGAGTGGCACTCTCCGGATTGCACACGCAGAAATACCCAGTAAGGTGGACTGGTAAAGCATCAGTAGACGCGTGGCTTTGGTCCCATTTGGCAGCAAGCTTCTACATTTATGTCATAATTACGAGACTACAGTAAAAAGATACGTAATGCCTCCATGCTTTCCTTGGCTTCATTAGGTTGGCTGTTTGGAATGTTGTATGTCTTATTTGTGCAATTACAGTCAAAAGTCATTTTAACCAAATTTAAGGGGGAACCGAAATTACTAATTAGTATCCATTATCACCCCTTTTATGCAATGTTGTTCTGATAGGATGCACAGCTTTATAATATGCATGTAAGAGGGCAGCAATGGAATGTTTAAGTAAAATGATTGTAGTCAAACGGTGATGAGAGAGAGGTTATTTTTTCCCCATTTTCGTCGCATTTAAACATAAAGTTAGACGCACTTGAGCAATTTTATCGTTGTATTTTCTGAAGGACTCTGCGATCTTGTGTTTTTACGCTGCTATGTCTGTACTTGTTATGAAAGTACATTGCCATTTGTAAAGAGACCTCGACTTGTCGGAAGCAGAGGGCTCTGGCAGAGCTTGACCTCCGAGGTCAGTGACACTGCAATGTAGGGCTACCTGCTTGTCATGGGTGACTTGAATCGTTGGATCATAGAAGATCTGTTAGCCCACTACCCTGCTTGATCTAAGTGATCTTTTTGCGCAAAAGAAATAAAACAATCTACACACCATTGTCCTTTAAGTAAAATTCCTAGCAAGTAAAGCACAATAAGGCTCCGTTATGGTCAACCCATTGTAGGTGACTGTAAGAAGAGGATTGCTTGTGTCAGATGCACTCTTAGTGGCATCCACCTCTTTTTTTGCCGATATATGTTGGAGTGATTATTGGAAGGACATAAGGAAAATACAGTGGAACTTCGATTATACGTCCCCCGGTCATGCGACGACCCGCATATTACGACGAATTGGCACGGTCCCGGCAAAACCCCCATAGAAATAATGTATTGAAAAACCTCGATTATTCGACTCAATTTTATGCCAACCCCGCCTCCTACGACGCCTCCCTGGGACCGTCTCGAGAAAAAAAAAAAAAGCCCTCCCCACCGGGGCGTCTGTGCAAGCAGGTGTTTGGTGAGTGGCGTCGCCACGGACTGGAGCCAACGGGGGGTTTCGACCCCCTCCCACGCCTAGCCATGCGTGGAATTGCCCTGTCCGGGGAAAAGGGGATCCTGGGGGTTGAGCCGAAGCCGGGTGATTGGACCTTCAAGGCCCCCCGGCAGAGGCAACACACCCCTTTGGCCCCGGCTTCACGTAGATGACACCTGACCCATCCAGGGGAAATCGGTGGTCGCCTTTTCCTGTCTCTTTCTCTCTCACTTTTCATCTTTCCTGTCCTCTCCTCTCTTCTATTTACTTCTAGTTTTCCTGGGGCCAAGGGTTAACCTTGTGTGGCTGTACAACCAAGGGTAAACCATATTTGGTTACACCTTCTGCCACGTCCCCCTGTTGGGCTCCGTGGTGGGCAGTAGGTGCCGTTGCCGAACGAACCACGTTTTTTCCATGGTATCACCAAATCCCTTCTCCGTTGATCGCCCCCCTAAGAGGTGGCGCACCGATGCAAGCACCCAGTCCATTTTGAAAAAAGCAGGACTCGTTTCCCAGGTACCACGTTATCTATTGTGAGAATCCAGACTAGAAAGCTCGAAACATTTCACCATTCCTTGTGTCCAGGTGCCTAGCTGTGACCACTGGCTATAAGGCCACCAAGATGGCCAGTGGGGACCTTCTGGTAAAGGTCAAGCACAAGATTCTGTATCAGAAATGAGCAAACCTTGTAGTATTTGAGGACAAGCCCATAACCGTCACTGCTCACCGAATGATGAACCTAGTCAAGGGTGTCATGTCAGATGACGACCTAATGGATCTGTTGGATGAGGAACTCCTTACTGGTTGGAAAGATCAGAACAATGTACAAGTCCAGCACATAAAAATCCGACATGAAAACAAAGAGTTCTCAACCCGGCATATAATCCTAACATTCGCCTCAAGCACACTACCAGATGAAATTGAAACCTGCTACTTCATACTACGCGTGAGACCATACATCCTAAACCCGTGATACTGCTTCAAGTGTCAACGGTTCGGACATGCTTCACAGAGTTGCCGAGGGCAGCTAACCTGTGCAAAATGCGGAACCACGGGACACTCCACCGGTGATGACTGCAAGGCCGAAGTACACTGCGCAAACTGCGGTGGTGATCACCCAGCTTATTCCAGGTCCTGCGCTGCGTAGAAGAAAGAAAAAAGAATTCTAACCATCAAAGTCACGCACAACATCAGTTTCCGTGAGGCAAGACAGCGTGTATCGCCACACTTTACAGGGAAAACATCTTTTGCTGAAGTGGTGCAATGGGGGGCAGCACCACAACGGCATCAGGCGGCTGCCAAAGCCATGCGTCGCGTGCCGAGGCTATCGCCATTGGCCCCCACGGTGGGAGCAGCGAAGGCTACCCTGCCTTCCTTGCACATGGCCGTGCCAGAGGCCTCTCGCAACCGTTGCACCTTGGAGGTCAAGGAGGTGCCTTCGACCTGTGGGCTGCTTGGACCAAAGGCTTTGTCTTTCAAGCTGAAGCCTACACTGTGCACACACCACTCGCTAGAGCGACTGGTACAGAGTGTTAATGTGGGCTTGTTGGTACATAGTGAACTACGGGTAAACAACACTACAACGAGACAAAGAAAGGAGGGACAGGACAGGAACCAGAAGGGACAGAGCGTTTGTTCGTTGCCTTGCACGAGGCAGTGGACACAACTCCAAGCGGAAAGGCGTAGGCAGTGCCAAAGGAGTGGCGAGAGCCTCTCGACCACTCCAAGAAAGATGAAACTAGAGCTGTGCGAATAGCAAAATTCTGGGTGCGAAGCGAATTCAAATATTGAAGTGTGAGTGCGAATCGAATCGAATATTTTTTGAATATTTCTCGAATATTTCTAGAATATTTTTCAAATACTTCGAAGCGAAATTGCAGAAGAAAAAGTTGGAGAGGATTCCTAAGCATATTATTATGAGATAGCAGCATGAAAGTGTTTCTTTTCGCTAGGTTGATGAAGCGCTGGCAGGGTGGTGTTTCACAGTTGTCTTATCAAGAATGAGGCAATGTAGAGGCCGAATTGTATTTATGTACATGATTTGGGGCAACCAAAGTGTTGCCGACAACACTTTACACGTGATAGGCGACGATGCCATGTCCTCAGCCTCTCCTCCTCTCTCAACTTCTGTGGAAGGCCAACTGATGTGGCGGACAAGGGTGTGCTCCCTTCAAGTCCGGAGTTCCAAATCTGCCTCGTAGACGTCGATATATAAGAACATCTGAAACTTTGGATGCTAAAAAGCTTCGGCTTCCGATTTTTCGGACCTCCTGCCCAAATTTCATGTCCAAAACAGCGTTAATTGAGCCCCCACCTCTGCCACATCTTTCATCTCCATGTTGGAACCAGCGTTTTTTTGAGTTAGTACATTTGCAACCATAGCAGCGCTTCAAAGGCAGCTTTGCCGCAATACCGGGGTGTGATGAGGTGAAGCATATTGAAAATCTAGGGGCCACTTTCAATCGGACATTGACTGTATTTGTCTTTGGGAAGTTTGAATAGTTCGAATAGTAAAATTCCAGTGCGAATCGAATCGAATAGCAAACAGTATTAGAAAAATATTCGAAATTTCGAATATTCGCACACCCCTAGATAAAACCCTAATTACAGGGCCCAATGAAGACCCTGTAAAATAAGCCAATCTTTTGCGACACACAGCAGAAAGTCACATTCAACATGAACACAATAATCCGATGGAATGTCAGGGGATGCTGAATAACCTAGACAATGTACAAGAACTTTTAAATAATCCAAAGGTGCTGTGTGTGCAAGAAGCACATCTAAATTCGACACGCAGCAACTTCCTTCGTCAATATGTTATTCTCCGGAAAGATCGCCAAGATACTATCGCATCATTTGGTGGTGTAGCCATAATATAGGACAGAAATGTAGCCTGCCAGCATCTCCCACTCCGAACGCACTAGAGGCCATGGCCATTCGAGCCGGGCTTTTAACTCTTTCCTTACCACGGGGAAATTTGCCTATTTTTGTATGTTGCAACTAGGAATTTTCTGTGCCGTTGCTACTAGGTTTACAGTGCCATGCAATACATCAAAATAAAGACAAATGAACGTACTTTTGAGTGCTGTTTATCTTAAAACAATAGAGAAAACTTATTTGGCCAAGAAAATTCCTATACAAAAAAATTGAAATTTTTCAAAAAATTTTTTAGGAAGGAAGCCACATCTACAACAAAACATTTTTTTGAGAAATTCTGAAATATACAAAATGTTTATTAATCACAGGGCAACATTGTTTAGAGAAATGGCTAAAATCGATAAAGCTGTCTTTGAGTTACAAAGAAAATTACTTGATGCATAGCGAAATAGTGAAGTTCTGAGTTGGTCCTAGCCAAGATTTTTTTTTTTCAAGAAATAAAATTTTACAGCACAATATTACATGCCAAAATGCAAGTACTAAATGTAGAGTTTGAAAGGTACATTCGACGAAAGAAATGGCAGATATAAATATATAACAAAAATTGACAAACACAAATAATTAAGTACGTTCACAACAAACGTCATAATAATAGACTTATATCTTCAGAGTAAAAAATTATGGAAAAATTATGAGAGATGCAAAATATTTAAAACAGCGTAGTGGAGTAGGAGTGAAAAAACGAAAGTTTTAGCTCACGAACTTCTCGAGCTATAAATTGTTCACTC
Source organism: Rhipicephalus sanguineus (assembly GCF_013339695.2). NCBI lineage: Eukaryota > Metazoa > Arthropoda > Arachnida > Ixodida > Ixodidae > Rhipicephalus > Rhipicephalus sanguineus. Next base: position 27,366,550 of record NC_051176.1, on the reverse strand, counting down.
AGGGAGATCAGTGTGCCAGGCACCAAAACAGTTCGTTCGCCGTTCGTTTCGGGATCCGAAACATGCAGCGTGGCCAGGAGCGCGGTAAAACGCTGCCTTGCCATGACTTTTGGCGGAAGAAGTCCCGAAAGCAATTTAGTCGTACTCCAGTACAAATATAGACGCGGAAGTTCTAATATCTCCATGTACATCGGGAGTCCAATAAACTTCACCATCTCCTCTGGCGTCACCTCCTTCCACGATCCGTCTTTCTCACTGTATGTCGGCTTTTCAAGTATGTGGGCCCACGCATACTTGAAAAGCATACCTCCGCCGTGAAGAAGAGGCGGAAAAAATCCAGCGCTCTTGTCAGCCGATGCGAGTTACTGCGGAGCGTCATGTCGAGGTCGATGCCCAGATGCGCGCGTCCCTCTGGGGTCGGAAGTCCACGCATCTTTGTGCTGGAGGCACCACTGCTGTATCGCGCCAATTGCGGAACTGCGGCTGAGCGCATATGCACGGCGCGTGCACATAGGTCTGAGTAGACTGAGGAAGACGACGATCGCAGGTCTTTGGAATAAACCTAATAAACCTTGTTTGAGCCAGTAGAAGAGGATCAAGCAAGCAAGCAAACCTTGTTTGACTTGTGGTTCTGGCCTGTGTCAGCTACATTACTTCAGTGGCGACGAAGATGGGATATTGCTCCGGTATAATCTTCGGCTGAAGGCGAACGACCAGAAGACATGGGATCTCGCCCACCAGCTTTCGATGGAGCAGCGGGAAGCTGGGGTACGTACCGCATACGTCTTGAAGCCTTCTTCGAGGGACATGAAATAACGGATCCCAGGAAGTGCCGCGCCTTGCTGATTTCTTCGCTGAGCGACAGCATTGTACGGATATTACAAGGACGTAATCCAAGCACCCCGGTGAACACCTTAAGCTACGACCAGGTTGTGGAATGTTTGGAAGATCAGTACAACCCGCAAGCTAATGAAATTGCAGCCAGTTATGCGTTTTTCATGCGGAAGCAAAAGGAAGGCGAGAGTGTGCGAGATTTCATCGCGGAACTCAGGAGGCTAGCCGAAAGCTGCAACTTCGGTAGTATGATGGACCGTATGTTACGAGATAGCATCGTTTGCGGTATCCAGGACGACGACGCACGGCGTTCTTTGTTAACGCGAGCTACGCTGACCTTGAAAGAAGCCGAGGACTTCGCCAGGGCTTCCGAGAAGGCACAGGAAGATGTCCGTGACATGCAGGAGACTGGCGTGGGCAACGGAAGTGGTACCATGTCACCCTGCTGCGACTACGACGACGTGAGTCCCGGGCGCCGAGCAGCAACCTGGAAAGCAGTCTCCCACTGTGCGAACGTTGCGACGGGCCGCATGATTCCAACGTGTGCCGCCATCGAAACACCAAATGCCGTATGTGCGGGAGGAAAGGTCACCTGGCCAGGGTATGCCGCAGGAGTCGTTCCCGGACGTCAGGTGCATATGTCATGGAAGAAGATGAAAGTGAGAGCGAAGAATTTATGCTTGCCTTGGTGGCACACAGTGCGACCGACAGGGACGTGTCGCGGCCTCTCGAGAAGGTTTTGACGTGGGGAGGGCAGGAAACTGAGCATGATAATCGACACGGGCTCGCCGGTGAGTGTGATTCCAGTGAGTGTATACGAGAGACACAGAAGGCGGTGGCCAGCTCTCGCAAAAACTGCCCTGCGGCTATCATGCTTTCTTGGACCCCTGCCCGTCATTGGCAAGTTAACCATGGACGTGAAGTCTGGGACAGTAACCGTGACCAGTACGTTAGTGGTGGTGGGCTGTCAAGGACCACTCCTCTGCGGCCGGCGTACAATCGAGGAATTTTGCAAGGCCGGCGTGTCTCTTTTGGACGCCAACAGCACCGCGTGTGTAAACTTTGTTCAACAGAATGCGCAGTTGAAAGCCCTACTTGACGAATTTTCGCAGCTGTTTGACAACAAACTGGGTTGCTGTGAAGGGCCTCCCGCTAAGCTACACATCAAGGAAGGCGCTCGGCCTCGTTTTTGCAAAGCACGGACCGTGCCTTATGCAATGCGTGCCCAAGTCTCAGCAGAGATTGATCGCCTGGTGGAAGAAGGAGTGCTTTCCCAGATCAGCGTCTCTGAATGGGCAACGCCGGTAGTCCCCGTGGCGAAAAAGAACGGTGACATAAGACTCTGCGGGGACTTCAAGTTAACGGTGAATCCGGCTACTTACTTGGAACAGTATCCTCTGCCAAAAGTTGACGATATCTTCGCAGCGCTTGCTGGAGGTGAAGTCTTTAGTACGTTGGACCTACATAACGCATACAACCAGCTTCCTCTAGACGCCGAAGCTAAAAGGATCGCAGTGCCGAACACGAATAAGGGACTCTACTGTTACAATCGCCTCGCTTTTGGAATCGCTTCAGCCCCAGCTCTGTTCCAAAGGCGCATGGAATCAGTCCTCCGAGTTCTGCCAGGAGTGAAAGTCTACCTAGATGACATTATTGTCGCGGAAAAGAAGCACGATATGTCGGCATTGCGACAAGTGTTCCAACGACTGCAGGACAGCGGCCTGCAGTCGGCCTGCAGCTACGTCGTTATCTGCACCGATGAAGTCGCTCGCTGTGCTCCCGTTCGATATGGCACCCGGAAGCGTGTATCCGAAACATGTATTTCCGGAAACGCTAATAAGTGGCAAATTTCACTGACACACCGTACGCCGTAGTCAGTGGTCATGACACACCCAAAGTCACCAGCTGGCACCAAGGCCCGCAAGGAAGCACGACGGTGCTTTACTTGACGTCGCTCCAAGCACTGGTCATCATTTTTGTCGCTACGAGCGGGGCAATATTTGATCGATTCCCGAATGACGATTTATCAAGAACGAAGCGAGAAGTAATCAAGTCCACATGCTAAAACAACGCTGCATAAAACACTTCTCCACCGTCGACACGTTGGTGATAGCGATGGCACTTGTGGCTTTGTAGAAGGCAGCCTTTGCTTTGGCAAGAAGTGCGAAAAAAAAAGCGTAGCCTCCGAGATGTGCGTTTTAAAACCGAAAACTAGAAATACGTCACAAGGCTGCACATCTCGAAGGCCATGCTTTTCAGGCCCGCATGTTATCGTGCGCGAACAAACAAGGAGGGGAATGCAAACATTACAACGAGGCTGCCGAGTCACTTCGCATTCTCATTTTGGTGCCCCCGGCAATCAGCCCCTTTGAAAAACACTGTACCCGTGCGTTAAAACCTGTGAATCGCGCATCAAAAGACCGGTGCACTGACAGGCGCTGCGCAACAAGCTAGATCAACGCAATGGAATAACACCGCCTTTTCGTCACCTGCGCGCGACGAGGGATCGGAACTTGTTAGAACGAGGCCGACAAATGATCAATATTTGTTAGGAAAAATGCACTTTCTGGGCTTCGGTGCTGCGCAGCGTTCGATAGAGCGGATGTTTTGCTGTGCGGGAGTTCGATATACGTGCACACCAACCCCATACTTTAGCATGGGAAATTCAAGGGGATTTCTCAACTGTTCGATATAGCCAATAATTCGATATATCCGAGTTCGATATATCCGGGATCGACTGTATAACATCGCAGCGACTTACCTTCGTACTGATTCTGTGTAAAGCATTAGCAGTGAGACAATTAACAACTCACAGTATTCTCACTGCTTTTTTCCCGACAAGAACAGCAACGCGACAGAAAAAATAGAAAAAAAATCATTGTAGTTGGACAAAACGCCACAAGGTGTCACTACGGGCTCCCCAGTTGCTGCTACTGCTGCAGCCGTCAAGAGCTCCGGTAACCAGGTACCCGCAAATGTTAGGAAGTCTACAGATGCACTAAAGCTCTCTGGTGCCGGGATCATATAGCGTGGTGGACAGATAACTGCTTCGGCCCTCCGACGTGCGTACGTGGGATTGGTATGCCTTGAGAATGCGGCGTTGCCCGATATAAATATGGGTCGGTAAAGCGTACATCACGCCACTTGCATGTTACGCATAAACACTGTTACAGAGTGCCAATGCTGTGATTTCACTGCTTCCTTCGTCACTTCTCCTCCTGCTACTTTGCGAATGATCGGAGCGAAAATGTTTCGGCATGTCTAATGCTGCGGCTACTCCAAACCTGGCGGAAAACGTTGCCTCAGTTGGATGACGACGACAAGAACAAAATCATAGCTACCGGCGAGATTCGCAAAGTGAATCGAGCTTTTCTTACCTTTTTTACACTCCTCTCAGCTCTTTCGTCCACCGCCGCACTAGATAAGCAACGTAGTTTGACAATCGAGGAAGCAAGCACTCGCAACTCTCAACACCTCCTCAACACAGCAGACGAAACAGCAGCGCTGACAACATGCCAGAAGCTGGTCAGTGACGTCACTGGCTCTCGCGGTCACCTGATCGAGTAGGCCGACTACGTCACAGGGCCACCGAGTGCTCTTCGAAATCGAAACTGCCTCCGGTCGTAACATCCGAGCATATAATTAACATTCGTCTCGCGCTGGGGCAAATGAGTCTCGTCGCTATTATCGAGTCAGTAGACATTAAGAGCAAAAAACACAGGTTCACAAATTTTCTGTCACCAGTTCTTTAAGGACAAGTGCATGAAAACAATGAATGTTTTAAAGGTGTTGTAACGCACTACACGGGGCAGTGACAAAAAGTGTCATAAATTTGTACAAGTGCGTCAAACGCGCACGCCTAGATTATGGGGCCATAGTATATCAGTCAGCGACACCAACCGCTTTAAATATGCTTGGCCCTGTCCACCATCTAGGCATTGGACTTTCTACGGGTGCTTTTAGGACGAGCACCGTAGAAAGCTTTTATGTGGAATCAAATGAGTCGTCCCTTCATTTGCAGAGCCTACATTTCCTCCGTATATTTTTTGAAAGTCAATGCTAACAGCGAACATCCCCCATACTGTTTTATAAATTGTCTGTCTAGTTCTCATATCTTTCGCAGCCATCCTGCATTGACTGAGTCCTACTCACTGCGCGTATGATGTCTTGCCGAGGAAATGGGAGTTCCACTCTTTGAGCACCGTGTGATGGCTGCCGCTGTACAGTTGCCACCATGGCAGCGGCAGCTTATAGGCTGTGATGTATCTGTCATGGAAGTTACGAAGCTCGCACCAGTTACACATATCCACATGTACTACTTCCTCGAACTACAGCAGAAATATTCTTGCCCCGCATTTTTTACAGATGCTTCAAAGTCTGACGATGGTATGTCGTCTGCCGCAGTCGGTCCATCCTTTCCAGATACTGGTGTTCTCTACCCCAACAAGAGCATTTTCACAGCGGAGGCCTTTGTGATACTTGCTGCTGTTAAACACATTAAATAATTTAAATTACACCGTGTAGTTACATACACGGATTCCCTAAGCGTCGTGAAAGCTTTGAAGACTCTCAAACTGCACAAAAATCCCGTCATAGTCTTGCTCTACTCACTAGTGTGCACAATTTACGTATTTAAACAGCATGTGGTGGTGCGCTGGGTGCCAGGGCACCGCAAGATTGAAGGAAATGTGTTAGTGGACCAGCTGGCTGCATCTGCCCTTCAAAGCACCACCGATTAATCCATAGCTGTCCCTGTAATGGACCTGAAACCCCTGCTGAGGAAAACACTCGGGGATTACTGGCAGCAGCTATGGGACCGTGAAACACACAATAAACTATATGTTATAAAACCATGTCTTGGAAGTTGGCCACCAGTATCGAAGTCAAGCCGCACAGAAGTCACACTTAGCAGATTAACCGTTTGTGCAACAGTGGGACACATACGTCCCACGTCACCCGTTGCATTTAGTGCAATGCTAAGTTTGATATCAATGCTAAGTTTGCAATGCAATGCTTGATATCATATATACCTCCTGAAAAGTAGGCACATATTCAGGGATAACAGCCATACTCGACAATTTTGACAGCCAAAGCCAGGACAGGCAAATTGAGAAAAGAATGGTCGGTGCATGCGGTGAAGTAAGGTTTACAGGAACAGACCACAGCACTATGAAGGCTCACAAGAGGCACAGGTGCAAGTGGTGTTCTGCTGCTGGAGACGAGGTCCTCACAACTTTTTTCAGCACAGCTTGAGAATTGATACTATGTGCCACTTGCTTTGGCCGTTTCGTACCAAATACTCGTTGATGCAATCGTGAGATGGTGCCTTCGTGAGACAGTGGGACAGTGTTTTCCCACTTTTTGAAAACACTCTCATGAGTCAGTGGGACATATATGTCCCACTTTTTTTCAGTAAACTACTGGCTTAATTTTGATGAAATTTGTTTTATACTATTTCTTTGTAGTTTATATCAACATACCACAGCCGGTTTTTATATCACCATGTCAAAAATATAGGCAAACCAACAAAAGGTTAAGGATAGGACACGGCACACATTCATACCTTTTGTCTCGTAATGATCCACCCATGTGGGAAAGGTGTGGTGAACAACTCACCGTGCTTCACATTCTGATGCAATGCAAAGCATTAGATGCTATTAGAAAAAAACACTTTCCATTGCCCTACCGACAGCAAATACCACTCCATCTGTCATAGGTTGGCAAACTCGCTCATGAGTCGACTCACTCAGACTCACTTAGACTCAGATTGACCGTGAGTCTGAGTCTGAGTGAATCAGGTGAAGTAATATTTTCATGAATCCGAGTCTGAGCGAGTTCGGGTGAGCAATATTGTCGTGTATCTGAGTCCGAGTGAGTCAGGATGAGGAAAGCTTTGGTGAGTATGAGTCCGAGTGAACCCTAAGAGCAAAATATATTTCATGAGTGAGTCTGAGTGAGCTCCACATTCTTTGCCGACTCATGGTCCTATCTACACAACTTCAGCATTACTAACAGCCTTATGTCATCTCACGTTTATACTCACGTCTACTCACACATACTTGAATACACTAACATTCCTACACCATCTCAATATTTATTGATCAGAGAGGCCTGATTTACAGAGGGGGGTGTGCGAGGGGATTTGACCTCCCTTCAGCAAAAGTTCTTCATGGAAAGTTCTTGATAAAAATGTGGTGTGACTAATCTCTTTCAATGAAAATGTCCTTACTGGATTGTGACCATTCATAACTCGTAATTGAAGGTACGAGATCAAAACGCGCCAAGTACAGCATCAATTATGTGAGATACTGATGTTAAAGGGCATTGACGCCATGGTCGAAAAAGTTATACGATAATGGACTCATGAGTCGACTCACTCAGGCTCACTCAGACTCAGATCAGCTCAGAGTCGGAGTTTGAGTGAGCCCAAGTGAGCAGTATTGCCAGGCGCGCTTCTTTTGCTATGTTTGTGTAACTGGTCCATTGCACGTGTGATCGCTGTCTTGTGCGGGCCGTGCCAGAATACCTGGGAACATTCCAGATTGTAGTAGATCATTTTGTCAAGATTGCGCACATGACACGAATAGTCAAGATTATTCCAGAGCTTGCGCAACCACCAGTGATAAGGCTAGAAATTCTAGTTCAATGCATGATGTATAAAAGACTGCGCGTCCCAGCCATGATCAGTTTTATCGACGGCTGACGCTCTGTTCGCCGCTATCAGTGTACGATACGGTGTGTATTGCTGTTGTTTGACTTTCCGTTTCCCGGCCACAAGTTCGGCCAAATAAAGAGTTTCATCTCAGACACGCCGACTGCTGCCTTTGTCGACGTCATGACCCTGTGACAATATATTGGTAATCTTGAGTCCGAGTGAGTCCGGTTGAAAAAAAAATTAATTGAATCTGTGTCCGAGTGAGTTTGGGTAAGGAACATTTTGGTGAGCCTGAGTCCGAGTTAGCCCTAAGGGCAAAATACATTTTATGAGTGAGTCTGAGTGAGCTCCACATTTTTTGCCAACCTGTGCCATCCGTCGATGTTCATAGGTCAGGAACCACTTTTTAAACATCAGTCATTTTTTTTTAAAAGACATGCAAAGCTTTCACATCATTTATCCAGGCATTCCGTAGCACAGCCTCCTAACAGAGGCTGCTGCTGTGGTAGTAGCGCTTAAAGAAAGTACCTGCTTCGCGGTCCTTGGACTCAAGGGCATTCACGAGGCATTTGTGCTCATACCATGTCACCTTATTGTCACGCCTTGCCATTCATTACCAATACACACATTTCATGCCGCTCTCATGATATGTTTTACGCACCATTAGTGCACAGAATTTTAAGCCCTTATACAGCCACTTAACACAACCATTGTTCACATACGATATCATGTCCTGGCGCTCTTTGGCCGATAAATGGCCCTTGCGCCATTAAACAAAATAGGTCATCAAAAAAAAAAAAGCCCCAAGACCACGCAGGCTGGCACGCGAGCACACTGAGGCCGGATGCAAAAAGGCGAGAAACCGAGGAACCGAGTTCCTCTGCACTGCCACCACAGTGCCTCTTCAATTTTTTTACTTGCGGACTGCCATAGCTAGCCAGAGCCAGCCGGAGCGCATTCGTTTTTGTCACATTGCAGTGCTCACCGTACTGCGCACTTCCGGTGCGGTAGTTTTGTTTTCTGGCTGGAATGACAGTTGTGAGCAGATAACATGGCAGATAATTTCGAGCTCACTTTCTAGTACGCGATAACTTTAACTAGATTTCGCGTCATTGCACGTGTTGAATGGCAGTTGTTAAGCCCGTCCACGTTAACAGAGCGACAGTTGCGGGAATTGGAACTAGCTGCTGTCTAGCTACCAGAGGGCTGGGGCGCTGTTGTAGGTGGTTTTTGCCACATGCGATTGGTTGAAGCTTGCAACAATGACCATTACTGCCTATATTCTTAGTTTTTCGATTATACGACGCCTGGATTGTATGGCGATTTTGCGTGATCCCCTGAAAGTCATATAATCGGGCTTCCACTGTATGTTATTACATATGTAGTATATGTTATTAAAACAAATATTGTATCGGAAATGATTTGAATAGTTGTGCCATTGAAAAACACATACACATGACAGCACTTTATTGTACCAGCCATCCTGTCAGTGTTGAATGTTCTCCTCTCAACAAAACGAAGCAGACTTCCCGTCGATGCATAGGCAGTAAAATGCAAGGATACAGCCAAAGATGTTTAATCTGTGTTTCAAAATTGAATATGTTTGCACTTTTCTGAATAACATCAGCAATCTGTATGTCAGCAGACTTTATTGCAGGTACGCAATGTTGAATGGAGAATGGTGGCTGTAGTGAAGGTTGCTGCCACCACATAATGAGGTTGTTACCGCCTCATAATGTGCTCTACACGCAAGTACCTACTTTCAGGTGAACGACTTTGTCTGCAAGTGTGAAAGGGGCTGGACAGGAAAGCGGTGTGACCGACAGCATGATCCCTGCCGTGGAGCCAATCCCTGTCTGCATGGTACCTGCCACACCCTCTTGGGAGGCCGCTTCCACTGCCAGTGTCTGCCGGGGTACTCGGGTGAGCTGTGCTTATTTGAGCACTATTACAGTGCCAGCATCTATAGACACCTTTAGAAGTCTGTGGCATTTCCTCCTCAGATACACACAAGCCGTGCTTCACATTCTGATGCAATGCAAAGAATTAGGTGCTATTAGAAGGAAACGCTTTCCATTGCCCTACCGACAGCAAATACCACTCCATCCATCGATGTTCATAGGTCGGGAACCGCTTTTTAAATGTCAGTCATTGTTTTTTTTTTTTTAGATGTGCATAGCTTTCACGTCATTTACCCAGGCATTCCCTACCAATGGGCGTGCACTCCAGAATGATGTCATGAGCTGGATGGCTGGTGACCTCGCCTTCAGAGAGCATTGCTGACTGTGCGAGCGAGGCAATTTCTTTAGCCGCGGAGGCGATCGGTTGCCGCGCTTCGGTCGTCTGGGCAGGGCCTCTCCGGACTCCTTAAGTTGTGTACTAACAAAGAGCAAGCTGGCACAAAAAGTGTGGCCACCATCAGATTTAACGAGGACAATGAAGACTCATCTGTGATAGCTGGTCTATAATAAAAATGAGCTTTATTGAGCAAATATTTATTTATCTGGAAGAAACATTCATTAAGGTGAAATTTGAGGCACCCCAAACCAGAACTCTCCTGCACTTTTTGCTGGGCAGTTGGCTTCAAGGTTAAGGGGGAGTATCCACCATCTGGAATGTCTCCTACAGTTATGGTGCTAATGGGAAAAGTGACATCTCAAAGTTGGGGAAACAAGGGTGGAACCTTCTTGCAAAGTTTATGTAGCGTCTTTACACATAGAATATTTGATTATTCAGTTTGCTGTGCACACGCTTAACAAGAGTTTGAGTTTCACTTTATTTACCATATATGCGCATTTTTGCACTAAGTGGTTCGGACGGGAAAAAAAAGCTGCATTAGAAAGAGCTTCACTATCCTCACATCTCCAGGTTCACTATGGCAGCAAGACAGCAGAAGGGAAATACATTTCAACGACAATGTCATTGAACGATACACATGCTGTTTTACGAAAATCTGTTTTACAAAAAACAGAATTATTACTAGAACATATTTCACAAAGCATACTCAAAATAGAAATGTAAGAAATTTTCGTAAGAAACTTTGAGATTATTTATTGTCTTCGGCAAGCAGTAACTTAATGCTTGAAAATCGTAGTTAGCAGGCAACCATTGAACGTACCAGTATTCTGAGTGTTGTTTTAGATGTGGGGGAAATTCTCCTGTCAAGGGTGCACGACACCTGCTGCATGGGACAAATCATTCTTAACTGTGTGTTTTTTGCCATCGCTTTCATTGCAAGCAATGATCCTCCCAAGGGGCTGCTGAAACATCATTTTAAAGAAATTTCATCTTGTTCAAGGTCGTGCATTTTACTTGCCAAGAATTTGCCCTACGAAAGTGTGCAGCAGACTCTTGATAATTCAAACTTTTAGTTAATTTTAAAAAATCTTAAATTTTTGGTTGGCCCGCTATGTTTTCAATCTTCATTCATACTGCCTCATTGCACACATTCGGTTAATTCAAACTTTTTACTTGTCCATGCATAAAAATATCTGCTGCCTTTGTTGCTTCTTGCTGAACATTTGCGTTTTATTGTCACTAACAGTCGCAAACGAAGCCGATTGCCTGACCAAACAAAATGACCAAACTAACCAAACCATGCGCACCAACAATCGCATGCTGACCGAGGAAGACAAAAAAAAAGTGAAGTGGTCATCTATTGCCAGACCACTTTGCTTTTTTTTGTCTTGATAGCTTTGCTCCATCCAGTGATGGCAGCTTCTGTTCAGGTCTATCGCATGCCAGACACTTTTTAAAGTCACTTTCACTGGAGAATCTGTTGCTGGGCCTGTTGATGCATGCTTGAAGAAACGAAAAAAAAAACAGCTTTCGGACGCATACACGAGAAGAGAAGACGACAGACACTCGCTGGAACTAGCAACAGGTTTAATGACACCATCACACATAACGTTCCCAGGAAAGCCAAGTACGCATGCGTCGTACATAAAACGCGTGTGATTCACAAAAAGAGAGAATGACATCAGTAACCACATTTTTTAAAATAATGAATCTCTTTCTTTGATAGTGATAGCGAAGGTATACTAATGCATTTTTTTTAACAATGTTTCCATATTTGATACGCTTCAATCACTTCACGTTTGTATTGCGTGGTTCCCTTACCAATGATTGACATGCCTTTCAGATCAGGAGAACAGCCGCACACCCGGCAATGAGCAGGCAGATTTGCTCCTCCTCCTGACCTGATAGACGCTTCATGTTCTTTTAAGCAGACAATAATGCATCGTCCCGTTTGTCCAATATACACGCAACCACACGACAGTGGTATACGATAAATAACATTTGCGATGCACGAAGTAAAACAAGATTTATGACTGGTACAGATAGCACTCCTGGGTTTCTGCCCATCAATCCTGCCACAGAGACTTGATAGCTTACACGGTGCCAAAAACACAACACGAACACCATGCTGTGTGGCAACCTTTCTCACGTTATGTGAGACCTTGTGAATATACGGCATCACTTCTACTCTCTTACAGTCGTCATGAGCAGTTTTGTTAGCACTGCTAACTCGTTCTGCTTTAGTTGCCTGTTTCAGCTTTTTTAGTTTTGTCTGTTACTACCTTGAGAACTGTTTTAGGGAAGCCAGCCGCCTCCAGATGTTTTATCTGTTCTTGAAAACTTTGCTCCATCAAGGGATGGCAGCTTCTGTTCCGGGCACTGTTGATGCATAAGGTGGCTATGGCGCGCTTCACGATTTTATAGCGTGACGAGTCAAATCGTAGAAGCTTTTTCTGGGTACTAGGTACGCTTCTAGAAAAGGGACCGAAGTTCAGCCTGGAACCATCCGTGCCCCCTTCACGGCTTCTTTCAACGGTCCATCAGATTGCCAACAAGGCACTCTCAGAAGAAAAGGAACACTGCATTTCTGAGGGTGTGGTCCGCCTTCTGCATTTCGGTGAGAGACCATGTAGAAACGACGAACGTGCAATACACTCTGTTGTCAGCTATTTTCGTGAGCATAATCTGAGCTTACTGCAAGCTGATAAATAAGGCGGGTTTATTGTCCTCACGTGCGAACTCTTCTCAGAAATAGCCATGCACGCGGTTACGAAGAATTTCAAAGCTGTAACCCTAAAACCCGCTAAACTTAAGACGAAGGCCATTAAATTCCTCAGTGAGGCAAATCTGGACAAGCTAGCCAAGGAGGTATGAAAGACAAAGATGGATAAGTTGTCCGTTTTCTTTGCAGCCAAGGCCCATAAGGTCGAATGCCCTTTTAGAACCGTAGTGACGGAGAAGGGAATCTGGCATCAACTTGTGGGGTCAGTACCTTCAACGCTGGCTAAATACGCTTGTTGTAATTGATCCTTTTGCCGCAAATTCTTCAGATTTTGTTGTGAACTTTCCACGCGATAAACAGCCCATTGCAAATACGGCATTCTCTTTAGACATAGGGGAACTGTTTTATACTGTGCCACAGGCTGAACTGTTTGTCACCGTACGGGAGCTTATTGACGAAAACGAGACAGTCTCTTTTCAGAATGCCTGTGGTGTTCCTGCAGATTCGTTTCTGGAACTGCTCACCATTTACTTATCGTAGGCGGTGGTTGTGTTTGAGGATGAGCTGTTTGTGCAAAAAAATGGTATTTGCATAGGATACAGCGTAGCGCCTGTTTTATGCCACATTTACCTTTCTAAATTTGACAGTGCTGTGAGCAGCTCTTTAAATGACGATAGGGTAGTAAAAATCTCCAGGTATGTTGATGATTTTTTGTTATTGTTAAACCTGAAGCACCCTTTGGACCTAGAATCGGTGTCAGGTGATATTTTTAGCAAGTTCAAAGCGTGCAGCAAGGCTCTTACATTTACTAAGGAACTAGCTTCAGACAATGTGATAAGGTTTTTAGATTTAAGACTTAACCTTTTCTAATAATGGTCACGTGTGTTTGATGTACACGCCTCGTACCCAAAGAAAGCTTCTACCAATTGACTCATCACGCTCTAAAACCGTGAAGTGCGCCCTGACCAGAAGCTGCCATCACTGGATGGAACAAAGCTATCAAGAACAGATAAAACGTCTGAAGGTGGCTGGCTTCCCTAAAACTGTTCTCGGGGCAGTACCTGAGACAAAACTAAAAAAGCTGAAACAGGCAACTAAAACAGAACGAGTTAGCAGTGCTAACAAAACTGCGTGTGACAGTGTGTTTACCACATGATTGAATGAGCATATATATTGACTGCGACGATGAAAAATAAAGTTAGTTGAAAGTTTGCGCTCGTCCATGTCTTCTGCGTCCTTGTCTATAGTTTGCGCGCATCCATTTTTTCCTTGTAAGTGTGAACCAACTCGCCCAGCAGCAAGCTTTACTGAACCAAAACTGCTCGTGACGACCGCAAGAGAGTAGAAGTCATGCCATATATTCACAAGGTCTCACATAACGTCAAAAAGGTTGCCACACGGCATGGTGTTCGTGTTGTGTTTTTGGCACTGTGTAAGCTATCAAGTCTCTGTGGCAGGATTGATGGGCAGAAACCCAGGAGTGCTATCCGTACCAGTCATAAATCTTGTTTTACTTCGTGCATCGCAAATGTTATTTATCGTATACCACTGTCGTGTGGTTGTGTGTATATTGAACAAACGGGACGATGCATTATTGTCCACTTAAAAGAACATGAAGCGTCAATCAGGTCAGGAGGAGGAGCAAATCTGCCTGCTCATTGCCGGGTATGCAGCTGTTCTCCTGATCTGAAAGGCATGTCAATCATTGGTAAGGGAACCACGCAATACGAACGTGAAGTGATTGAAGCATATCAAATCTGGAAACATGGTTCAAAAAAATTAGGCTTGTGCGAATAGTAAATTTTAGGTCCGAAGCGAATTCGAAGCGAATAGTGATTTGGTCGAAGCGAATTTCGAAGTGAATTCGAATAGTTTATATCACATATTATAAAGAAAAATGAGCGTATTTGTCATGACCCAACTAACCAGCGCAATATTTTTAAAGTTGAAACAAGGCATATGCATATGTCATTGTTTTTGGTCATTCATTTTTTTTGTCATTCTTCAAAGGGAAGTGGAAGCAACTTTGAGTAATAGCAGGATTTGACTTTCGGTAGAATGCAAGTGATAACCTGTAAAATATGTTACGTTTTAAAATTTACTATACTTGTCGGTATAACAAGCTTTTAAACTTAAAAAAGTGATGAATCGATGTGAGGGTTATGCAGTAAAACCTCATTAATTCTAACTCGGTTATTTCGAAATTCCGCATAATTAGAAGGATTTCTTTGGCCCCGTATTTTGCAATGTAATTTTGAGTGGATAATTTGAAGCGCCGGTCAGTACCAGCCCGGTTCATTCGAAAACTTAGGGTGCCATGTGCCAATTCTCCGATCCCGATTTAGCCGCAAATCTGCAGAAACTATGGCCCTTAGGAGCCACAAGGCAATGCAGTGTAGCGATATTAATGAGTGACAAGTGAAGCATCCCAGCCTCGCTGCTGCCAGCGCAAAAAAAAAAAAACAAAAAAAACACAAAAGGCGGTTTCGTGGTCAGCTGAAATGTGCGCCTGCGGAAAAGGCGTGCTTCACTGCAGTACAGCGGTGACACGCGGGCAGCATGACGCATGTTTCTCTCAACGTCAACGCGACCTGATTTACCCATTCTTTCTGGGAAAATGGAGAAATTAATAAAAGGCGGTCTGACGGAATTCGCGATGTATGCGAACCACCAAATGGCGGTTCCGGCAATTTACGCACTTGCACTGCTGGCGGAGTACTTGCCTGCAACGCCTACTTCGAAAACTCAGTTCGAAAACTTCAATGATCATCTTTTCCACCCAGAACACATCGCGAATTCCGTCACACTGGCCATCATTAAATTCTTTATTTTACCAGAAAGAATGGGCGAATGGTCGCATCATGACGCGCTGACGGTGCGAGGAGCAGGTGACGTGCTGCCCGCGTGTCACCACTGTGTTGCAGCGAAGCACGTCTTTTCCGCAGGCGCGCATTTCAGTTGACCACGAGACCGTTTTTTTTTTCATCTTTCTTTTTTTTCTTGCGCTGGCAGCAGCGAGGCCCACCTTTTTCCCGGTTTAGCGGCAAAACTGGGGCCAGGTATTGCTGGAAGACATAACCCTTGTAGCCGCAAGCTAGCAGGCACAGCAAACGACCACCTCTGATTACTTCCAGTAATTCAAAGTTCCTTGCATCCCCCTTTTTGTATGTTTGGTTAATTCGAAAACCCGCTTAATCAGACTTTTCACAGTCCCAGTGACTTTGAATTAACGAGCATTTACTGTATGTTCATTTAACCTTGAAGTGGGGCATCGCGGCAATGCGGATTTCTCCTGGAAAGGTGTATTCACGGTATAACACATCTCCACTGCAGTGAAACCACCTTTACAGGGGGTTACATGTGGTTTATATTATATATGTTTATTCGGGGAGGTTCATTTCGAATACTTCGAAATTTCCTAGAATTTAAATTCGTTTGGAAGCGAATTCGAATACTGTAATATTCGTTCGAATATTCGAAGTGCTCGAATATTCGCACAAGCCTAGAAAAAATGCATTAGTGTACCTTCGCTATCACCAGGGCTCGGCAAAGATACTTTGAAATTGTATCGCGATACGATACAAGATACTCGGGCAAGAAGTATTTGAGATACAGATACAAGATACTCGCGGAATAATTGTATCCGATACGATACTTCCCAATTGTATCTTAAGATACTTCGATACATTTGCAAATTTGCTGTTATAGATCTATATGATGAAGCAGCAAAGACCTACGTAGAAATGTGCTTGCAAATTTCTTAACTGCGACCAGCTTTGTTTAATTTTAACAAAATACCTGTTTGTATCACAAGATACAAACTTTCTTGCTCAAGGCGTATTAGTTTCATTTCTAAACGACTTATTGGGATTTGTTTGGATGCTTAACATGACAGCTCTTAAACTGCTGCGCTGTTAGTTGTTTTTGCTTGACAATTCTGTAGTTTAGTGGTGTCGCTGCTCTACTTGGTGACCAGCTGGCTGGTTATCATCTACTTGCAAGTGCCTCCGCACGATGGCGCAAATACCTCTGTGCAGTCCTAACGTGTCTGCAAGCGTATTATTTTCGTAATACCGCATCCACCCAGAGGTGTACAGTAGCAACAACATTGGTAGCGATATTGTTTGTGACGCATCGTGTAAAGACGATGAACTACATAGTCGGCGCTCACAATTAATTGAGGACACAAAACTGCAGTGATTTTTCATATTTTACTTATCTGCTGGCGTAAAGCGTTCGTTAGCAACATATTCACTAACGTGCCATCTTTTACCATTTGTTCTCCGAGAGAACCTGAGCCGCCAGGAAACGTCTCGGACGTATTCTAGCGGCACTAAACGGCGAAGGTTATCACTGCTATTCACACTATTGCCACTTCTAGCTCTGCTTACCTGCGTATTTGTAACAATAAGAATACTTTAAGTTGACCTAAACAAGGAAAACGCATATATTTAAGTCAAATAGCAAGGTGGTTCCGTATTAAACAATCAAAGCGAATAAGTATACAGGGTGTTTCACGTAAGTAGAACCCAATATTTAAAAAAAACAAGTGGTATTATAACCACCGCTGAATGAAATCAAAGGTATTTGGTTAGCCGTCATGTGGCACTCGTTATGGTATGTTTTTACTAAGCTTAACAGGTTAATAGAAGCGCGATAATGCTTTTAAAGCCTTCTGTGCTGACGACGGACTCGGCCATCGTCAGAGACAGACTCTGAGCAGTGTCATATTTTCGTTTCCTTTTTTTTGCCCCTCTCTTTTTGTTCCTTTTCTTGCTCTCTTTTTTTTTGTAACATCTCTCTTCTATCATCTTTTATCTCCCTTACCCCATCCCCCAGCACAGGGTAGCTAGCCGGTCTAAGAACTGGCTAACCTCCTTGTCTTTCCGCTTGTTTCTTCCTTCCTTCCTTAACTGGTTAATTAAATAAGGTCAATTATGCGACATTGCGACATTTTTAATATTCACTTTAGGGCCAACTGCGCTTCGACCCATCGTAGAGCGAATTTAAAAACGACCAACCCAATTTTTTTTGGCGGCGTACATACTGCGTGATGAATATTTACGGGCTTTTAGAGAAAGCCCGCGAAAATATGAAATAAAGCCACGTTCGCAGACAGTTAAAAAATAAGAATAAAGCAGAGAACGTATTTTAGCAGCAGGTTACAAAAGACGTATTACATAAACAGACGGGCGAAAAATTATGCAGAGGACAAGGTAATGTATGGGGTGCAAACGGAAGACAGCAAAGAAAGCACTTGTGCTAACAATCAAATTATCATTAAAAGAACTTCTCGAATAATTTAGCAGGAAGAACAAAAACACAGTACTTCAGAATATTTTCTGTTACGTAAATGCTGGTTCTATTACATCTAACGTCAGCACCGTTAGTAGGACGGTTGTTAGAATCTCCTTTGCATGCAAGTAATAATAATATCTGGTGTTTAACGTCCCAAAACCACGATATCATTATGAGAGACGCCGTAGTGGAGGGCTCCGGAAATTCGACCACCTGGGGTTCTTTAACGTGCACCTAAATCTAAGTACACGGGCCTCAAACATCTTGGCCTCCATCGAAAATGCAGCCGCCGCGGCCGGGATTCGATCCCGCGACCTGCGGGTCAGCAGTCGAGCGCCATAACCGCTAGACCACCGTGGCGGGGCCTTTGTATGCAAGTCAATCTCGTCGTACTATGCAAGTCAAGTTTGCATCCACAAGACCTTTCAAATCGCTGATGTGTGAAAGGCGCGAGACGCAAAGCAGCTCCATTTTTGCATTCTTGAGACATTGCAACGAAGGATCACGCAAGACAAACTTCGATAGTGACAGTATAGCGGCATCAGAATTTGCGCAAAAGACGCCACACACGTTGGGAGTACGTAGCAGAGTGCAGGGTCTATGAACAAGTGTCATCACATCAACACAACTAAAAATAAAGAAAGCATCGAGAAAACAAAAGGTCGACAGTGCGTAGACGTTCGCGCGCTTGGTTTTGTCCAAATGGCTCGAGAGCCATCACGTCACTCTGCTCCACCAATGGGGACGCGTATACCTAATCACCTGCCCTCGCTGGAGCACTCTGGCGGAAAGATAAAAGAATGTCGCAATTGTTTTGTTTTCTTCTGGTGGCCTTAAGGGCAGTAGTATCAGCTTAAGAAGCGGAGTTCAGCCAACGTTTATTGTTTCGCACGGTGCTGTTTCTATAGCAGTATCTTGTATCTTAAGATACACGATACATTGCTGAATGTATCGGAAATACAGATACAGATACTCGTTTTGCAAGACGTATCGCGATACAGATACAAGATACCTAAAGAGTATCTAAGATAGTATCGAAGATACATGTATCTTCGATACTGCCCAGCACTGGCTATCACTATCAAAGAAAGAGATTGATTATTTAGAAAAATGTGGTTACTGATGTCATTCTCTCTTTTTGTGAATTGAACGTGTTTTATGTACGACGCATGCACGCTTGGCTTTCCTGGGAACGTTATGTGGGATGGTTTCATTAAAGCTGTTGATAGTTCCAGCGAGTGTCTGTCGTCTTCTCTTCTTGTGTACGCATCCGTAAGCTGGTGTTTTCATTTCTTCACTTTCATTGCCATACACTGGTGTCGTGCGGCAAAGCGTCCTAAGAATTGAAAAGGGCTACCAACTGTCACGAGATGCAGCGCGTTTAGTCCCTTAATTAGACACGCATGCACGTGTTGTATAACAATGTGCACCAGTATGACTGCTGACATCTGAAGACCTTACTGGCAGTCATGCAGAGCTGTCTATGATATTGCTGCGGCACTGAGAAACAAACATAACAATGCTAGTTGGTACATTGCCCTGAGTCATATTTATGAGAACTTCTAATAACTTAAAAAAAAGCTCCTGCGGTCTCCACGAGTTTGAGTCATCGGGAGTGTACTGTATTTGATCATATTTTTAATGTCTGTGTTTACTTGCGGTGTGCGGTGTATGTGGTAGAAGTTAAATCGATGCCATTGCGCACAATGTTCACCAGCTGACATGTACAGCAAAAAGATTTGCTGTAGCTTGAAAGTACTCCGAGGGGTAGACCGTCGTATTAAACTTGCTTTCTTATCCTTCTGTAATCGCTCTTCTCTCTCTGCGTCCAGGTG
Organism: Rhipicephalus sanguineus; assembly: GCF_013339695.2. Taxonomy (NCBI): domain Eukaryota; kingdom Metazoa; phylum Arthropoda; class Arachnida; order Ixodida; family Ixodidae; genus Rhipicephalus; species Rhipicephalus sanguineus. Next base: position 27,346,908 of record NC_051176.1, on the reverse strand, counting down.
AGCTGTGCGAGAGGAGGAACGTTTGTACGGCTGACTGTATCAATGGAACCTCGCTGTGCCATGAACAGGGTTGGCAGTGCGACTGCCAATACGATGGAGAGACATGTGGAAGGGATGCAGTCGTGTCGGCTGCTCCCGGTCCCTGCAGTTCACGGCCATGTGCAAACAATGCCACCTGCCGCCTCAGTGAACTGGAGCCCCTGGGCTTTGTGTGTGCCTGCCCTCTGGGGCTGGTGGGCAATCGCTGCGAACACGATGTGGACGAATGTGCGGGTCATAAGTGTCCCAATGGAATGCAGTGCTTAGACAAGCTGCGTGGATATGAGTGCAGGTGAGTGCAGTGTGATGAGTGAAGTAGCGTAATGGTGACCACTACTACAGTCACGAGTCAAAAAGAATGTTTCGTAGCCCATGTGTGACATGACACTTTTGAGCGTTGTCGTGCAGGGCTTTGTCTCTAGTGGAGCACATCAAAATTGGGTGGGCATGAACCATGTCAGACTCCAACTGGATAAGCTTGCTCTCTTCTTGCTCACGTGGGGGGGTAAACAGCCATAAAAATATATCGCTCATAGTTGTCTGCTCCAGCAGTTCAGTGTTCTTGTGGGGTAAGCATTCATTATGCTGCACAAATGAGCAGTATTGTAAAACAGTTCTGAATACCATGGACGATGAGGTCTTGCATTAGGTTCAATTGTCCAAGTCTTACAATAAATAATCTAATTCTTATGTTTATACTTGTTTGCTTGAAACTTGTATAAAAAAGTTGTATAAGAAAGTTGTATAAAAATGTAAGCATTCCACTGAGGTAAAACTAACAAAAAAACATGCTTGCTTTGTCACATTTCCCTCATTTTAAGAAATTTCAAATAAAGATCTTACCGCAGAGCTGTTCTGGTCGAGCTTGCAGCTCATGTTGGATGTGACTGTATACATGTCCTGTTAATATGTGCAGATGTTCCGACCCTCAAGGCACATGCGGAAGCTTCGCTCGAGGCTGTCATCCAAATCCATGCGTGTCTGCTGACTCTGTGTGCCAAGAAACGGATGAATTGGGCAGCTTCCACTGTGAGTGCCCCCGTGGCTACCAGGGCTCGCGATGCGCAGAAGACGTGGACGAGTGTGCAGCTCACATCTGCGAACATGACGGCCTCTGTCGCAACAAGCCGGGAAAGTTTGAGTGCTACTGTCGACCCGGATACACAGGAACACGCTGCCACATTGAGGTGCACATCCTTTCTTTACGAGGGTTGTGTTCACGTGTTCTTCTTTTGTGATAGCCAATCAAGTATCATTGATTCCACTCATTAAGGGGCTTAAGCCAAGATAAACAGAAGCTCGTATGAGATTTGCAGATCTCGATGCATTGTTGGTCTTTTGATCCTGTAGTGGCCATCCATGATCTGTCCACACTGCGTGGATGAAAGTGACTTGGGGGAGTGTGTCACTAGCATTGCCTGGAACTGGTTTCTACTTGCAGTTTTTGCGGAGAGTGAGGAAGAACAGCTAGGGGCCTTGAAGGGAAAGGGAAAAAAAGAAAGCTAGTTGTCTAGTTGTGGCTCGCACTCACCGGCAGTCTCTCTATGCTCCTCCACATGCTCACATCTCAACATTGCCATTCTGAGCATGTCATTTAGACTTTCTTTTCTTGCACCTTGAGGATCTGTGAAGTGCAGTGTCCCTTTTCATGTTTACAGGGATAGTTTCTTTTTTTTTTTTTCCACTCTCTTCCTAGGCCTGGGCGTTAGTGTTAAATGCATTATGCTGTGCCAAGCTTCACTGCATGTTGTCAGTGTGCAGTCATCATATTCCTACATCCCTTACTCTTCTGTTACTTACTTATCAGTGCTGCTTTTCAATTATGAAGTCCTCAATAAATGTACTCTGTGTAGAATTCCGCAAAGAATGGTCAGTTAACTATGTGTACTGAGTTGCCTTGTACTTGGATGACTTGCAGCTTCAGTTGGGCTGAGCTACTTCCTAGTATACAGTGCAGTCCACTTATATCGATATCCAAGTGCCAAGGAAATCCTGTCATTATAACCGATAATTGTTATAAGTGGGTTGAGAAAAAAAGACCTGGGTGGGCTGCTCAACCGTATTGTCGGAGTCATTGCTCTCACCGCTGTCCGCGCACGTATACGTGCAACGATCCCCTCATCACTGAGGCACTCGGGCGTTTCCACAGCATCGTGTGCATGAAGAAAGTCGTCCAGACCCAACGCATCTTCGTTATGCGCTGACCACAACTCCGGCACCTCTTGACGGGACGCTGGGATGTCGGCAATGACGCCCCATCCACGGCGAAACATAAAACGGAGGCAGTTGTGGAGAAAGACAGTACAGTAGTCAAAGCACGGTGTGCACAACAGATGAGCGAGCGGTGCGAGCCAACGTTGGTGCGACCGGGCGCGGACGAGGCCAAAGCAGTGGCTCCGGGAGGGGAGTTCAGAAGGAAAGCTCCTCCTCCTCTCGCTTCCTCGTAAGCAGCGCAGTCGACTCGTTTTCTGAGGTGGTGGACGGGGTGCGAGGAGCATCTAAGCGCGCGCTAGGAGAGCCAGTCTAAGCGCGCGCTATAGCCGGATTCAATTGCTGTATCCGATATCGCAGCACTGGAGCATTGTAATAAGCGGTTTACTTTACCATGGAAAGCATACAAAAGTGGACGGTGCCATCGTTGTTCATTCTTATATCCTATATATTGCCACACGCGCTTCTTTTTGTCATTTTTATGTATAGTCCGTTGCACGCATAGCCGCCACCTTGTGCAAGCCGCACCCGAATTGCTGGGGACCTTCCAGATTATTTCAGAATCTTCTTATAGGCTTGAGCGCGCAAACGCGAACAGTTGAGTTCATTCTGGAACTAACGTGGCCACCAGCGATAAGGCTCGAATGTTCGATGCTGCATGTATAAATGCCGACGCACCTTACCGCAGGGCAGATTATCGACGACCGACGCCCTGTTCGCCGCTATCCGTGTGCAGTGTGTGTTGCTGTAGTTTGCGTTTCTGTTGCCTGGCCACAAGTTCGGCCAAATAAAGTTTCATCTTGGACACGCCGACTGCCGCCTTCGTCGACCTCACGACCTCGTGAAAATATTATTATAAACGGCATTGTTATAAGTGGACTGGACTGTACATCTCATTTGCTGTTTATTTCTTGTGACATGAAGGAACAATTTTCAGTAGTGTGCACATGCAAGTAGAGTGTACTTTACAGCCAGCATGTGCCCGCTAGAGAGAAAGTGATGGTTTTGGAAGTGAACCTCTGTGAGAGATAAGCAGGGTAACTGTTGCAGCTTGGTCTTCAGTTTCCTAACACGGCTTCTTGTGTGCTGCAGGTGAATGAGTGCCTCTCACAGCCCTGCCTCAATGGAGCGACCTGTGTGGACGGGGTGAACGAGTACAAGTGCATCTGCCCTGGTGGCTATCTGGGTGACCACTGCGAGATAGACTTTAACGAGTGTGCCTCCAGTCCCTGCATGCACGGGGCTACCTGCCTGGACCAGGTGAGTTTTGTATAACTCTGTGCTATAAAAACTAGGGGTATGCGAATATTCAACAATATCGAATAACGAGTCTCGTAGCGTTCCATTTGATTCGGTACTCGAATCGAATAACATTCTATTTGATTCGGTACTCGAATCGAATAGCATTGTATTTGATTTCGTACTCAAATCGAATAGAGCATATTTGAAATATACCGAATATTTTTCGAGTATTTGTTTAATAATCAGCACCAACTAGAATACCCCAAAGGGACACAATGTTGGTTTAGCGAGGGGTAATTTTGGTTGTTTTGATCATTTAATTGCCAAGATAAATGCAGCCCAAGCTCTTACATGGCCTATCGAATCTATACTGACCACTGAATGAAGGCACCTTTTGCTTAAAACTCCAGTGTTGCTGAAGCGAATGTGTCATCCATCTATTATCACTGTCGTGAGCTTGATGGGATGTTTGCCTGGCTCTCGGTAATACATTGCTGTATTATGTAGGCAGTATATATTTAAGTTAAATGGGCACTTGCATGCTGTATCCTGTCATTTTTTTTATGTGTTTATGCTACTGTGTTAAACTTCATTATATAAAATTCTTACTATGCTGCAGCTGCATTTCATCAGTCAGTTCTTGTCTTCATTTTGTATTAACTGAAGATGGGGAATACGGCTACATTCAGCTTCGGAAGTGCGATTTTTGTACATGTTTACATCAGTAACAGACACAAGTGTTGTGTTTCTGTAAATTGTTCTTGCAGATACAGTATTCAACAGTCATGCTTTCCTGCTTTTGGTGCTAAGGTCCATGCTGGGATAACTGGTTTATCTGTTTCAGTTCATATTATCTGTGTGTGCGGTGCTCGGTTGGATGTGTTCAATGTTTATGCCTCACTATTATTTAAAAGGTGGTGACAAAGTACCACTCTGAATCCTGTAGTCGCTACAGTCGCACTTACAAAAGATCTCGCTTTAGTTGCTGCTGTATACGAGCTTACCACAGTTTACGTAACTATGGCATTTTTTGCCGGTTAAAAGCAATCAAAACTCTAAAGATGGGCAAATATTCGGGTGCTTTGAATTTGTTTTGACACGAAATTAGATTATTGAAAATATCGAAGTATTCGAATTGAACATTGCGAAATGAACGTTGCGCTCAAATATATGTATATTTGAGCTCATATGACCCCCCCCCCCCCCCTGTAACGCAGCGCAAGAAACACGGACACAGAACAGGAGCACACTGCACAGTGCTAACAATCAACTCAGATATATTGAAGAACACACACACATGTATACCCATGAAAACAAACATGTGATCCCAAACATAAAGAAAAGAGGAGATTCAGTGATTGGCAATGAGGAAATCTAACACGATATAATGCAACAGTACTGACGGCCTTGTGACACACGCTTCACCAAATTTGCTGATAAAAAACACCTCTTCGATCTCTCGCTCCATCTTTTAATCTTGCGAGTACAGTTGCTTCTGTCAGCTCAGGCGCTGTAAACCCCCTTGTAAAGACGGTTTCACTGCAATGTGGGGTGCTATGCCGTGAAACCACCTATCCAGGGGAAATCTGCACTGCCACAAAGCCACATTTCAAGGTTTAATGTACATACAGTAAAAGCTTGTTAATTCGGATTTCTAGGGACTGGAAAAAATGTCCGAATTAACCGAATGTCCGAATTATCGAATGGTCGAAATAAACACAATAAATGCAAGAGTTTTTTCAACATACCTTTACTTTACAAGGTAATCGCGGATGCGCCTCTGTTTTCGAGCAGAAATTCGCGCGGACACAATTTTTCTGAGCCCTTCAAGGTGCTCAGCAGCTAGCATGCTGTCTGCAGTGCCAAAACAAAATTCTTTAAGGACGACGAGGGCCTCCGCGGCTTCCTTCACAGTACGAGGGGGCCTGTGTGGCTCATAGTGTGGCTGCTCCTCTTCAGGCTCTTCGTTCTCGGATTCGTTGCCATGCATCACTTCCTTGACGATTTGCTCATCAGTCAGAGAGCCGGCAGTGGCAACGCGATCAATGCCGATATAATCGTCGAGTGTCACTGCATCAGGCATAACACTTCCGAAATCCTGCCAGTCATCGGCACCGTCGTTCGGCGACACTTCGGCCACTGCGGCATCGCTGGAGTCGGGTACAACAAAGCCACTGTTCCTGAAACAGTTGGCAATGGCGTGCGCAGGCGTGCTCTGCCACACATACGCGAAGAATGCTAACTGCGCTCAGGAGACTCACGTCGTATTGTTTGCCGACGTCATGGCACAGGAGCTTCTTCTTGCCGGGAGAGCCCATTTTTTAGGGCACGCAAAATTTCTACTTTGCTGGTGAAGTCCTTGGCCTCGTACTTGGGCCGCTTCGCCGGCGTTGCCATCGGCGGAGAGTGTGTTCACACGAGAAGTCAGCACAAAAGCACCAGCAACGATCAAGCTAAAGGAGCCGTACTGAATTGTTCCTCGATAAAACGGCGTTCAACGATGCAGCACACCAACGGGAGCAAAGCCGGCAAAGCAACAAAAATCAACACCGCGCCAAACCCACACGCTATCACGCGCGAAGAAAAGGCGTTCAATCAGTCTCAAGTCAAGCCAAGCCGATAATTGATGTCCATGGCGATGCTGCATTTGAGCTTCACTTTTGTTCCGAATGGTTCTTTTTTCGTTTTCGAGCCTCGCCAGCGGCCCGAAAGTCGCCGAATTATCCGATTTGCGGTCAAATCTGTCCGAAATAACGAGCTCCCAGTCTCAGAGTGATGCATATATTTACAGGGACCAGATGACGTGTCCGAATTAACCGATTTTCCGAATTAATGAGAGTCGAATTAACGAGCTTTTACTGTATTACCTTCACCATAATTAACTACTTTTGAAGTTTAAAAGCGTGTTATACGGGCTTATATGCTCTAAGCATTGTGATCTTTAAAACGTAATGTATTGTACTAGTTATACTTTGCACCCTACTGCTATACAAGTCTTGCTACTAATCAAATTTGCTTCCACTTCACTTCGATCCAAAAAATTGACATTCACACATGCCTAGTTCTAATTCTTAAAAATATTGTGCAAGTTAGTTGGGTCATGACAAAAACAATAATTTTTCTTAATGTGTGATATTATTATTCAAACTATTAGATTCGGAATTATTCGACAAAATCACTATTCGCCTCTAACCTCAAACTTGCTATTCGCCCACCCCTATAAAATTGCTTTGTTAAAGTTTGTGAATATTTATTTTATTTGAAATATAATGTTGCAAAATTGTAGGGCTGTTGTGAAAATGGTTGTCTTACTATTAAAAATCTATCTGAGTATTATTTGATTTGTATTCAGTTCAACTGTAAAATTTACTATTCTCACTCCCCATTTGAAAACAAAAAATATGCGAACCCAAATGTTGTGCCACTGGCCATTTTTTTTTTTTTTCGCTGAGGGCCGTGGTCAAAAAGCCACTAATGGGCTTGACTGGGACTACGACCCCTTACAAATGGGTGGCATAGGCAACATGTTTATTACAATAAAAATGTACAAACTGAGCAAACAATCTTAGTGACAGTTTCTACAAGTCTAATAAAGCATAAAGATTGAAAATAATAGTCAAAATATCAAACTTAAAAAAAGAACAAATGATCTTAATTATCCTCATATACGAAATCATTGAGAGTGTGTAACAATGCAAGAAATACAAGATTAGCACCAAAGTCAGATTGGGCATGTGCCCATACGCTTACTGCACTTGCAACCAAAACACGTACAGCCAAATGTGAAAGGAAAAAAATGCTTGAGAAACAAAGAGAATTCGTAAACAAATTACAACTATAAGTCGAAGTAAGAGCACATTGAATATAGTCAGGCAGTAAAAAAAAACCTAATATTAATACGTATGTGTAATTTCAGTCAGATGGCAGATTAAACGGCATTCAAGTGAAACGGCAAGAGAAAGCGCAGCATTTCTTTACCGTAGTTAGTGCGCGTGCATGGAATAAACCACATGTGAATGAAACGAGTGTTATAAAGAACATTGCGGTGCTGACACAATAGTTATCCACATGCATTATGTCCATGGATGCTTACCATAATGTTCCATGGATGATTATTATGTGTTTCTCAACCACAGTGGTGTGACACAGCCAACAAAATTGGTCGTGTTAAGCCCTTGTTGCTGACAGTAGGGTCCTTTAATACTTTTCTTCTGGCGATGAAAGTCCCGCCGAAGTTTCGTATAGGGACAAAAGCTGCCGTCCGAGGCGCCACCGTGCGTAGAAGGGCACTGATCTTCCGCACTTGGAAGGGCAGTGCACGTTCGTGTGGGTGTTTGCCATGAAAAACAGTTCACCCACATTTTTTGTTTGTGTTTGCTAACTGAACATTGCAGTGGTGAGTGTTGAATAAACTCTGCAGCACACGAGTCCTTTACCAGCTCAAGCCATTAATTGTTAACAGTGGTTGGACCTAGGCTACCCATCAAGTGATGCAATTTCACTTGTGCTCATACCCATACCTATGTTTCTGGATTGCACGTAGATTTTTAAAGACATGCTTAAATTATGCAGCACATCCTCAATAAGCCTAGCCCACCCACAGATTAACATTTCTTGCGCAGGAAGTTATGGTGGGCCCTATCGCGCACTCGCGGCCCGCAACTCTTACTCCCACTGATTGCCTGTTTATTTTGGAGCATCATGAAGCAGCCAAGGAGAATTTCGCGTAAAGAGTAAGCAAGTCCGAACATAAGGCCATCACGGCACCAATTGCAGCAGCAGCCATGAACAGCACATTCTAGATATAGGCGGTATGTACAGTTTGCGAGTGAAAGTTCTTGCATTTGCGCATACAAATTTTATAACACTGATCAGTTCATACCCGCGCAACTGTCTTTCTTTTTTCATCCATTCAGGCCCCGCCACGATGGTCTAGGGGTTATGGCATTCGACTGCTGACCTGAAGGTCGCGGGATCGAATCCTGGCCGTGGCGATTGCATTTTCAATCGAGGCGAAAATGTTTGAGGCCCATGTACTTAGATTTAGGTGCACATATAAAGGCCAACTCCGGCGATTTTTTGACCATGTCAAAGTAATGGTGCTTTAATGTTCCTGAGACACTCCTGTCATGGGCCTGATAGCAGAAATACTCGGCAAATTTTACAGTAATTATAAATAAGCAAAAAAGCGAAACACCAAAACCAAAACCTCACCGAGCAGTACTGTCTTCGCGTGATGTAGAAGTTGGCAAAAACCGGAAATCGTGCAAGCCATGCCGGTCCCGCCAGCGTGGAGTATGAAAGCTGCAAAAGCAGCAATGAGCAGACGCTGAGGTGACCCCGTTGCGACAGCCGTACCATGTCTGTGATTGACCGTGCTACGTGCACAAGCTCCTGCGAGTTGTCGGAAAATGACAGCTGCGATTCGGACGCACATGGAGGCCAACTAAAATCGCCATTCCTTTTCGATGAAGTAGGACACACCTGCGTAGTTATTTGCTTGCCTGGTTGCGCATTCTACCCTCAGATGGCGCCACCTGTCCAAGTAGCTCAAGTTTGTGGGGCCGTGATCGGGTAAAATGCTATCGCTGAGAAGTTCGCAGACTAACTAAAGCTTCTTAATATTGCTATAGGAAGAATGCATAAGTTTCACAATAGCGGTATTTAAAATCGCGTTGGCAGGGCCAAAGGAATTTAATATAAGCCAAGTACGAGCCACCTTTCGCACGACGCGCTAGGTCCGGTCACGGTGCACCCTGTATACGTTATGGAAAGTGTTTCCTCACAGTAATGTGCACGCTTAGCACATTACCGTAATGTTCACACTTGTGCACTCTTCAGCCGGTATGGTATTACTGCAGTTTCCGTGCGGTAAACTGGCACTGCTAGCTAAAACACTCTAACATCGAGACGAAGGGTAATCGTTAGCTCTGAGGGTTTAGTGACTGTCCAGGTAATTATACGGGCAATCGTGTGCAACCACAACGCGACACCACTTGCCACCCATCGCATGCAGGCCGACAACGAACTAAAATTCGCATGCTGTACCAACGAAGCGTTGGCCCGTTGGCCAAACAACATACGCGATCGTTGCCTTGTGGACAGCAGACGATGTAGTGGCACCTCGGTTCCGTCACTTCTGTCACTTTGCCGTGAATGACGTCACTCACAATGTTGCCGATAATTGTGGGAAGCCAGTTGGGAGAGTCAGGGAAATCTCTAAAATTCATTTGTAAGGAATCTGTGTATCTCTCCAGCCTGTAATTTAGCATAAATAATGGAAACGTAGAAAGGAACGTACCCAGCGAATTTCATTGAGATCCATTGACCTCGAAAAATTGCCGGAGGTGGCGGTTGAAATTTCCGGGGCCCTCCACTACGGTGTCCCTCATAATCATATCGTGGTTTTGGGACGTTAAACCCCAAATGTTATTATTATTATTATTTTCATCCATTCACATTTAATAGGGGCTTTTAGCTTGTACGTATACTTCTTTACGTTACCATGTTACCGGATACTGGAAGGAATCTGCACATGCGTGGGCCTTTACGAAATGGAGACTTTTATGGAACGTAAACTACTTGCCAGATAGGCTTTATGTTTATAACCCTATCTCACAAATCCACCTTTGTTCGTGGCTACTCGCAATATCCGCTTTGCGGAGACTCCAGCCGCCGTGTCAAAATAATCTGAAGTGCGAGCGCCACTCGCGATCACCTTGTTTCAGACGTATGACCGAAGCTAGAGCGACCTAGAATACCAAATCCGTAAACGTGAGAGGCCTAAAGCTCCTGACAGACTGGATAGGTGGCGCCATCTAGCGGGGTCAAAACGAACCAGGCAAGCGCAAAATTGTTATTGCAGAACCATAATTACGAATGAGCTGCCTTTTTAATCATTTGTCCCCTCAAAAACACTAGGCGAAAGAAACGTGTCCATGACTGTGGTTGCACGAAGCATCACAATAGGTCAACACCATCATTCGGTAACTCCGTATTCCTACACCCCTTTGCATATACCAGGACACTGCACACGCTAAAAACCTCCCTTATGATTTGACCGCACCGGTAATTCAGTATTATCTAAATTAAATGTAGTTTAAGTGCAGTTATCATCACCATTTAGTGGTTCGCACAAACGTAAAGATATACGTTTACGTACGTACGTAATCGTTTACGTATGGCGAGCTAAAACTTTTCTAAAAGATGTGTTCCGGTAACAGTGCGGTAAATGCAGTCTGGTATTCCGGTAACACGGTAACGCTAAAAAGTATACATACAAGCTTAAAGTCCCTAATGTCGCATGTACAATCAGCTCAAGGTTGACGTTCCAGTGAGTCACTCGAAAACACCACCGCAAGTCATTTACTGGAACACCAGCCCAAATAGAAACCTGCTCGGCACTTCCATCACCACTAGGTTATTCCTAACTATTCTTACAATACTGATTATCACGGCTGATGATTAACTGTAACTGTAACAGTAGCCAATACAGCGAATACTGATTAACAGTATTACTTTTATTGCGTGTTTTTTACATTTTCACATTCATTTGCTTGATCTACCTACAACCCACTTTTAAATGTAACATTTTTTCAATTTTTCTGCCGTATCAAAACATTTTCGTAGAGCTCCAACTAAAAGTGGATAACATTTTGAATTGGGCTACACTGCCTCCTGGAGGACTGTATCTGCTTCACGAAAGGATGGAATGGCGTAGGATATTATTAAGCAGTAATTGCTAGCAAATATCAAGGACACAGTGCAGTCTCAATCCCTTGCACAAAGGGTTACAATTAAGACTGCATTTGATGGATTGTGACAGAAAAGTTGACTAATTGAGTGATTGGGTAAAAAAAGTCCTGGAAAAATAAACAATAAAAAACTAGACAAGTAGACAGGGAAGCCTTCAGAAATTATTGGGAAGGCGCCTTCTACAGTTTGGGTCAGTCACATGGCAGAGACACAACACTACCAGTCACAATACACAGGTCCGCACGAATAATGTCGCCGGCATCAAAATGCTTTTTGCACATGCGAATGTACTTTGCCTCAAACAAGAATCCAGCAGTCTGTTGTCGCAGGATGGATCGCTTTCACATGTCGCGTAGTTTCACATCGGCTGGTAAGCAGCATAAGGAGACCTTTTCATCGATGTTTTTGTAACCGGAGTGGCAGCCTGGCACACAGCAAGTGTTAGACATGGAGCACACATTGAGGTGAAGCGGAACAAGCACGTGGAACAAGCACGCAACACTGCTAATGGCGACCACCTCTCCGGGTAGCCGTTGTCACCTCCTCATTGGTTGCCCTTCTAGCTACGCCAGCACTGCGGGGCGGCACCTGCAGCCGCTATATTAAGCTCTCCCATAGCATTACACGGGAATTTCGTGACCAGAAGAAAAGTATTAAAGGACCCTGCCGATAGTCTTGCCGACCAAAATTTTTCTGTGCCTGTTGCTTACTTGGTGCTGCCATTGTGCTGATATGTAACGGGAGAATGGGACGATAGTTGAAAGGTATAAACGTGGTGACTTAAACTATGTGCAGCAGTTTGTGGAGCCCTCAGCAAATGTAGTCTATTTTGGCACAACACTATGTGGTTTCAGTTTTCCACTTGCATTAGAGCACCTGCTGCAATAGGTGCATGCTGCTTTTCACCGTGCATCAAAACTCTACTCATGACTAGGTGCTTGGAATGACAGTTTGGGTACCCGAATATAAAATGAAAGGTTATGCTCATAAAATTTTCAAAGGAAACAAGAAACTGCATTGCATGGAAATGAAAATATCCTTGCAGCAGCAGAGACTTGCATGTTTTGTTACCCCATTTGATATCCAGCCATCGTGATTATGTACTTGCGATCTGTGCGATAAAGCACAGCAGAATGATATTTCCAAAAGTGCTTTTTCTTTCCGGGCATTATTTCACAGTGGAACAAGCTTAGCTTCCAAATCATGTTGAAGGCTTCAGGCCAGACACAAAGTAATGATCCCCGTTGGAGTACTTTTATTGCGATAGCAATTATATGGACAGTCTCGGCTGGATTTTGCCGTCGCCGTCGCCGTCATGCACCGTATATGTATGTATATATATATAAAAGCCCCAAAGAAAAATAATTCAGGAAAATGCTTCCGAAGCGCGGAATCGAACCAGGGACCTCTTGCTCCGCAGCGAGTGGCGCTAACCACTGCACCACAAAACGCAGATCCTCTACGTAGCTAACGGCGAGCGTTACATACACACCCTTTACCACTGGACGGACTCAGAGACGGCCGGCGCTTATAAGCGTTTCTTCATTACCAGCGAGGTGGCGCTAGGAGCGCGACGGGCGCATTTAAATGTCGTCGGCGAGCTCGCTCGCTTCTTCTTATATTTGCGCAGAGAGAACCTTGCCCTTCCGCTGTCTGCTCGCGCGGTTTTCTCGTGGTGAGGGGAAGAGGGATGTTTCAAGCTTTCACCGTGATGTCCGCGCTCTTTTTACGAAGCGTGCGAAAGTCACTCGAGCTCAAGAGACGCCGCTAAACGAACAAACGGAAGATGAGCGCGAACTATCAAGTGTCACAGCTCGACACTTGAAGCACGCTAGTTTCCTTCGCTGCTTCGCCCGCCTTTGCAACAGGAGCACTGTTCAAACTGAGAGTATCCATTGGCGAGCCTCACTTCGTATAGCATTAGTTTCTTGCTATCGCATTCATTGCTTCGCCCTTGCGGCGAAACTGTGACTTTTTTTAATGAAAGTGTGGTGTTGTGCTTTTTCTTCATTTTTTTTTTGCTTATTGCTTTCTGTACACCCATGGCTGTGTTCTTTGTATTTTATAGGATATCTTCCCTTTAGTATAATGTCTTGTGTTTGAGACTGCCAACACAATTTTTGGCAGTCTCAGAAATTTTGCCAATTCAGCATGTTTGGTATGCTGCCTGTCTTAACTTTTTCATTTCAATGTGTGCTCTACCGCAAATAATTAAAGATAAACGTGGTATTATGTTAACAAAGATTATAATTATGTTGTAGAGTTTCTGTTTTCTGGTGTAATCAGTAATGTGTTGCTGAGAAAATAACCTTGTGACCTCTTCTCCACTTCAAGACTTGAAACCTAATCTTTGCTAAAAGACCCAATACCAAGCACCTGTGTTGTCTCCCATATTCTGTCTTTAACCTTCTTTCATGGCAAATGTTTCATGGCAAAAGTGCCATAATTTTGAACTGCTTAAATTGTTTCGCTTACGCTTTAGTTTTATGACATAAGGGGTACTTTTTTTCGCATATCAGTGTTATCATTTCACTTGGCTCCTAGTCTGCAAATGTAAACGATGTTGATGCATTGGACTGAATGCAGGTCAATGGATTTCGTTGCAACTGTCCTGCGGGCTACGAGGGTACTCGCTGTGAAATTGATATTGACGAGTGCCAATCGGGACCATGCCTCAACGGAGCAGGTTGCCTGGATCTTGTCAATGGGTGAGGAAGATTGGGCAACATGCTACTTCGATTCCTTAATAACCATGGCAATGGCGAAACCTGGCTGTAGCAATGTTGGCTGGGGAGCCAAAATTAGCTCATTACGTTCCTGGCCTTGATATAGCTGTTCACCTGTTAAACTGTGTTGCAACACCAGACAGGTATCCAGCGCTGCCTATCAATGACATCACTACAAGTTTTCACGGTGCTACTGTTTTCTCCAGGTAGACCTAGTGCGACATACCAGCTAGACATGCTCATTGTACCTGTTGCAAAGACGACCATTACAACACATGTTGGGCTGCTCAAGGTCCCCCAGATTTGGCTTTCAGCATTTTATTAGGTGACCTTTTGCAGCAGTGGTGGCATAGTGTCATTAACATCTTCACTGCTGAACACTTGTGTGGGCCCTCTGTACTGAGCCAAGTATTTCCTGGAAAGCACATCAGAATAGATTTATTTACATCTCACAAAAATTCACGCTTTGACCTCTCAAGTTGTTTCAGTTCACAGGCATTTCAAAGTGTGAAAAAGTTTCAAGCGCTCTGGCATGTGGAGGGTGGCACTATACTTTTTGCGCTCCCAGTGGCTTTCACTTATTTTTCCTTATGCCTCGCAGACTTTAACACTGGCTTCAGGAATTCTTTTTCACGAGGTTAGAAGGAATTTGGCGCGGAAAATGAGCCTATTCAGTCGCTTCAAGGCGCTAGGTGGCGCCATTTCTTCTACCACTGGCTGAAAAAAAAACAACACAAAAACAGAACAAGAAATGATAAAAGAATATCGCCAAAGGGCCTTCAACCAACACAAGTAACTACTGCCATCTAGCAGCAATGTATCCAGGCATCTTTAGATAAGCCAACAAGTGCTGCCACCCCTTAATATCTTTAGAAATTACTATATACAGGAGCCCATCGATTCGTCGGCTCTGGCAAGATTGCCGCTGCTGGTGCACCCGTAGATTCACCGGCTTTGGCAGCGAATGGGTTAAGGAAGTTCGTCTGTTTGTGCACACTTTTACATTTAACTTAGACTTTGAGAGTGATGGAATCGGTGCACCTATTTCAGGGGTCATATAGCAAGTGCTATTGTAGCATATGAACCATTGTGTGCACTGCCGAAAATACAAGATGTTCTTTAGAAGGCTGTGTTATGTAATGTGAGAGTTTACCGCTGCTTTGGTAAATCAGTTCGGAGCTGAAGGAACTGCTGTAGACTGCTGATTTTTGCTTCTTTCGATGGTCTTTTCTGTTTTTGCAGCATAGTACCTGTAAGGTTGATTATGACTAGGGCTCTCGCCAGAATTTTTTTTATGGTTTGGCATCTTGATGTAGCGGGTCTACACATGCAATTAATTTTGTTCAAAGATTCCGACATTCTGAATAGCACTTTTTCAATTTTGAATATTCAGTGCATAAAAATGCAGTATACTATATTCACCAAATGTTGCCAGGACAAAGAAGTACTGCTGTCAGAATAGGGACGGCAGCAGTGTTTCATATCTGCATCAGGCAATAAGTGCACTTCCTGTGCAGACATGTGACCAGCAGTGGATCATGATGCCAATTTTTACGCTTTGTTTGTGTCTGTTGCTCTTAATTTAGGACGGAAAATTATGTGGCTGTGGCTATTTGAACCTTTGACCTCTCCTTTTTACAATGGCACTATAAGATGGTGGCATTGCGTTAATGATAAACATCATGACCCATTGTGCGATGGCAGCTTCCGAAGCCCAATTTTCTAACTGAAAGTTGTGATTTTATGGGGGGATCTTCTGCACCACGTTTCCTTTCCCATGTGATAGAAAGGTACCTGGGGATCATGTAAAAGGAAAAGCAAGATTTAACTGAAAAGACTGTTCTAATTGCCAAGGCCTCCCTCAAAGTGGTTGTCTTAAATATGTTAGAAGAAAGTGACGATGATGGAACTAGCACCTTTTGAGCGAGCGGCTCGTGTCTCGAGCTTAGACTGATTTGGAACGGCCAGCAATGGAGGCGTTGCAAATGTGCTCCGGGCAATCAAGTTGCCCTTTTTCCACTTTTCTACGACGAAGCTTCTTTTCTTTTTCTACATTTTATGGTGCTGATAAACCCAGGCACTTTGTGATCCAAGCGACCCAACTATGAAAGGACTTCCACAGCAACGAAGATGGATTGGATCAAGGGCGAACAAGCGACCCAACGAGCTTTGCACACGCGTCTCTGTAACGAGGCAAGCCAACTCATTGAATCGAGTCAGTTTAGTGCCCCGGTGCTTCGAGTGCTACACGAGAGACTGAAGAACTGTAGCGACGGTCTATGGGTGCTGAACAAACAACTGGAGGGACACCTCACGGACAAGCAAGCAGCCGAGGACTACCTGTTGGTCTCGGAGTATGAAGACAACGCGGCAGCAATGTTGTCCCTTCTCTCCTATCACATCGAACAACTTCAGCCTGAAACGACGGCGGACCAAGGCCTGCCGATACCCAACGATGTTGCAACCCCACGTATGACTTTGGGAGGTCGTTCCATCGGTGATGCATCAAGGCCGGTTGCCAGTGCTTCAAGACTAGTGAAGCTTGACTTAGTTCACTTCAATGGAGCAGTGCTACAGTGGCAGCCGTTCTGGGATGTGTTCAAGCATGCCGTTCATACAAACACCAGTCTGACAAGCGTCGACAGATTCCACTACCTGAAATCCCTTCTGGTTGTTACCAGCGGCCAAAGCGATCGAGGGAACTCAAGTGACTGATGCTTCATATATATGCAGATGCCATCGAAATTCTAACCAACCGCTTCGGAAACACGAGGATCATCGAGCAGAAGTACTTGGACAACCTCAGAACACTCAAGCAGTGTTGCATGGAACGGCGTTCCAAGGAATGACGTTCCAGGAACTAGTTCCGTTTTAGAGGAACGCCACCGCTCCATTGAGGATCGGTGGAACTGTAACGGTAACTCGTTGCGTTTACGTAGCAACGGCAGAGGGAACGGCGTTCCTTCTGTAACCGTTCCTCAGCATTGAACAGGTGCATGCACGCAGCACATCATGCCGAACTGGGCGGATGGGCGACCGCGTGAGGTGCAAGAATCTGCTGCTTGCCTGTCACTTGACTATGCTGCAGCCTGGTTCAGGGACGCGCGTGATGCCGAGACCGGCCGCATGTGGAAGGAACAGCTGATGTTGCTTTCTTTTTGTCTGAGCCAGTCTGACAGCAATCAAAGGCCATGCTGGAGCGTAGACACCACTTGGAGAACATTTACTTGACATTCGAGAATCATTGAACCCCAGTGTAAGGCGACCGCCAGGAAAGGGTGCGCTATTTTTTTACCTCGGTGACTTTTTTGATCGGCCAACTCGAAAGTAGCCTTGTGTGTGTGTGTGTGTGTGTGTGTGTGTGCGTGCGTGCGCGTGTGTGTGCATGTGCGTGCGTGTGTGTGTGCGTGGCTGTATATTCGGGTGGTTTTGCTACGAGTACCCGTGATCTTGTTGGCATAGAGAAAGGAGGGTGGGCCGACTTACAGTAGTCGAGGCGCCTGCATGCGCGTGGTTCAGTGGAGTCTTCGAACGGTGCAAATCATCGTTGTAAATCTGGTGTTTGACGCGCATGGGACAGAGCAACCAATCACAACGCTATAGGCCACGGAAAGTAAGTGAAGCACTGAGGTGCTAACCACCGTAATCCCGCGCGGTGGCTTCCCACTGCGCATGAATGGTCTTGGGCCCCAGCGAAAAGGTGGCAAAGTTACACTTCGGTTCTATCCCTTGGGAGTGAGCACCTTGCTGTGTGCAGCGTACACTTCTGACGTTTTATTGGCTTAATTTATGTTCGTACGCTAGCCGACTGCAAAGCTTCGGCCAAGTTCCTGGGAATGCTTTTTTTCTTGTCGCGTGGTTTTTAGCAGCTGGCTCGATCATTCCTTTAGTATCTCGTGCATGTCGCCGGCAGCTATCAACAGATCTATCCCTTGACACCCCGTTGCGTGGATGGCGGGAAAGAGGACTGAAAGGCAATGGTCGCGGGTGACGTAGTGGCGCCTGTCCGGTGCCTTCCATGGTTGCGTCTGGGCAAGCATCTCTTCAAAATGCAAGTTATCTCGTTATGACTATAACGAGATAACTGTCTCGTTATCTATCGGCTATCAATCTATAATTTTTGTTATAGTTCAGTTCGACAGCCGCCGCGCCGATAATGTCTGTCATGCAATAAATGATACGTGTACATCCAGTGCTATATTCTTGTTGCGCCCACTGAGGCTGCCCTCGCCCCTACGAGCCAGTTTGACTTTGTTCCTATCTGTGTACAACACGGCAGTTCCCTCAAGCGCTTGATGGAACGGCTCTTCAATATTGTCAACGAAGGGCTGACGAGAAAACAGGTTTGTCTGTCGGATACCAACATCGACATGCAAATCTTGCTGAGTGCGAACAACGGACTTTACTAAGTTGCAAATATGTATCCAGGACAGTATTTTCTACTCGCACTACAGTATTAAATTAGCACTCATTAAACACCTATGTATTGTCATGTGGTCGTGACGTCGACGAAGGCAGCAGTCGGTGTGTCCAAGATGACTCTTTATTTGGCCGAACTTGTGGCCTTGAAACGGAAAGTCAAACTACAGCAATACACATTGTACACTGATAGCAGCGAACAGAGCGTCGGCCGTCGATAAACTGCCCTGCAGTAAGGTGTGTCGGCATTTATACATGCGGCATTGAACATTCGAGCCTTATCGCTGGTGGCCGCGAAATAATCTGAAAGGTTCCCAGCCATTCGGGAGCTGTTTGCGCAAGACAGCGATTACACATATAAGGGACCAGTTACATAAACATTGCAAAAGAAGCATGCGTGGCAGTATTGTTCCTTTCAATGCGGTTTCCTGTGCTAGAAACTTAATTATATTGGTGCATGTGCGGAAATTTCTATTTGAATATTTGAAGACCAGTATACTGAGCGCGCATTTGAAGACTGACATGGAAAGTGCCACGTGTGTTGCACTTGTAATAGACGAGCACCAAAGTTGCAGTTAGACATGTCTGTAGTATGGCCGGTGGTCTCTAAAAAAATTCGTCTAGGAGTGTTTCTGTACAGTCCTTTTATCTACATATCACCTGCTGCTGGCGATGTCAAATTTGTGGAATATATGTAGCTTGATGTAAGCTTAAACTGATCACATTATTTCACCTCAGGATTATCTGGCACTGTATATTCATTAAATAGTCAAATGTAACGTTAATGTAACTACACATTCCAATTTTCGAAATGTAACTGGAACGAGTTCCTTTTGCATTAAGGGAACTTGCAACGGGAACTCGTTCCAAGATTGGGAAAAAATGCGGAACGAGCTTTCGTTCCTGTTTTAGAGGAATATGTACAACGCTGCAGTCTAGCCTGTACAATGTTACACTGACGTGACCGTCATGAGGAATCTCCTAAATACGGGGACCATAAATGTAAGAGATTTTAAGGCTCTTGGACAATCGGAGCCTTCGTAAGCTGCAATGCTTGTTGAGGTTCTGACCAAGGTGATCCCCAATGACATTGTGGTGACAGAGCTCACTGCAAAGGCCCAACGAGACTCAGTCATCAGAGACGGAGCTACAGCAGCTGTTGGATCATCTATGGCTGGTGGCAGAAGCCTATGAAAAAAGCGGGCAACAGGAGTCCTGTGTTCGCGACACACCTGAAGGAAAGTGTGACAGGAGGCCCAGTGCGATGCCTACCACTTCCGTTTTGCGCAGCGAATCTAACAAGACAACAGGCACTTGTTTTTTCTGCCTTTCACCCGCACATGCTACGGAAGCGTGCACCTCTGCCTTAAGGGGGACGTGGCACTTGGGAATGAAAATCACCAAAAAAATCTAGCTTTCGCTGGCCATCTCTTCACGCTCCTGACATCATTGTGCACCTAGTTACAAATTTTCATTGCTGCATACCGTCGTCTTCTATCCACATCTTACTTTAAAAAACCGAAACCGTGCATCCTGCCCTTTAAATTGAGGGCAAACGGCAAACAATTTTTCATGCTCTTCCTGTAGTGGAGGGGCAATATCTTCTGTTCTGTCTGGGTTATCATTACGATTTCTTTTTCGCTTCCAAGATAAATAAATGCAATGTGTCGTAAGGCAAATTTTGTTATAGTACTTTCTTCAGAAAATGTTCTAAATCAAAGTTTTGTTTTGGGTATTAATTGGGGCGTTTTTTAAATTGGGTGCAACAGCCCACAACTCTGCTTGGAAATGTCCTAAAGCAGAGATTTATATTTTACGACACACCACAAACATTCTCAATGTATTCTGTGGATTGTACATTAGTGTGCAGGTTCTGGTTAATTAGCTAATAGGCCTTAAACAAAGAAGTAGGTGTTTGTGATATCCTGGAAACTACTTATCATAGGAAAAAACTAGCTGGATATTTGAAATCAGCACACAAACATTCTTAAACTCTGCAAGTTCCATCAAAATCGATCAAGAACTTTAAAAAAGGTTTTAAAGTGCCACATCTTAAGTTTGCATGAGAAGAAGAGCCGTCTGGCCAGATCGGGTAGATGTTTCAAGTGCACAATATCAGGTCACCGCTCTAAAGATTGCCAATGATATATCCGATGTGCTAACTGTAAAGGGAAGCACACAACAGCTGTTTGTGACCCCAACTACGTGTGAACAAAGAAACCAAGTGAACACCCGAGCCTGAGCTTGCATGCTGCCGCTCAGTTGTCTCCAGGCAGCTTGTTGGAGAATGACATATTACTACAGACGTTTCAAGCATGGGCTCTAGGTGACCACAGTTCTTGCTTTATAAGAGGAGTCCTCGACAACGGAAGTCAAAGATCGTTCATCAGAACAGATATATCCTGAAAACTAAGCCTGCCAATAATGAAGAAGGTAGATGTAGACGTGAAAGTGTTTTGTGGGTCGAGTGGCACGCCAAAAGAGCAACTCAACTTAGTCAAGGTGACGTTAATGATCCAGTTTGACAGAGTCAGGCATGAAATTGAGGCATTAGAGGTTCCTTTTATTTGCGATCATTCGATTGAACCTCCACAGTCACACGCATTTGTGCAGAAGCTGGTTGCTTAAAATAAGTTTATTGCTGATTTTATATCACTTCGTGGCCTAAAGACAGAAGTCAGCATTATAGCTTACTCATTGGAGCCGATCAAATGTGGAAGATAGTGCTAAATGACGTTTGTTCACACGAGGAAGTCACCAGACTAGCTGCGATCAACACTAAGCTCGGCTGGACCTTTCAAGGACCGGTTCCATGTGATGGGTGCATTTTTAACGAAGTCAGTGTGCATGTTTGTGTACTTTGCACGAGTTGTGCAGAAGCTAACGTGTCTGAAGCCCTACTGCAATTCTGGGATTTAGACAGCATAGGCATTTCGGACCCTTCTTCTAACGACGACCAAGGAAATGTAGTGGTACGGCAATTCATGGAGAAAATTGCCTTTAAGAACGGGAGATATGAAGTAGCGCTTCCGTGGAAGTGCGTCAAGACAGATCTCTCAAACAACCGAGGTGTTGCAGTTAGACACCTACAAGGTTTAATGCGGAAGTTTGGAAACAACACGGAACTCATTCAGCAATACGACAAAGCAGTCAGACAGTATGAACTGGATGATCACGCTGAAAAAATCCATGGATCACAATCAGCAGAGAGAGACACCACACCATGCTGCTGTCAGAGACTCACCCTCGACGACACGGCTGAGGATGGTTTTCGATGCTTTGTCACATGCACGTGGAGCAGCATCTCCGAACGAGAAAAGGGACCAAAGCTCAACAACAGCATGGTTAAGATGGTGGTGAATTTCACGTTGCACAAGATTGGACTTACTGCCAATGTAAAAAAGGCGTGTCTTCAAACCGGCGTCCAAGAGCCTCATCGCGACGCCTTATGGTTCTTATGGTTTGACAGCATGCTGATGCCAAGTGAATTTAAACCAAAAATTGTGGAACATCGCATGACACAAGTGCCATTTAGAACCACGACAAGTCCATTCCTCTTGACAGCAACGCTCCAGTACCATTTCTATCACGTCGATTCTGTGCTGAGATCAACGGCAATGCAACTTGCCGAGAACTTCTACGTTGACGATGTCGTCACAGGAGTTCTTCAATTCAAGCCTTCTACCTCTACAAAGAAGCGAATCTCGTCCTGAGCAGAGCTGGCATGAAGCTGCAGAAATGGTTCACTAATGATGATGAGCTCAGACGACACATCACTAATGGATTGGACTCATTCAGCAGCACCTCTTACAAAGGTTCTTGGTTTACTATGGGATACAACGGCCGACAAGATTGTTCTAAACATGGAATCCGTGTTGGAGCTTCTTGAAGAAAGGAACGACACAAAGAGATGTGTCCTTCAGACAACCGCACGGTTTTTTGACCCGTTAGGTTGGCTATCACCATTCATTGTTAGGATGAAAGTGCTCTTTCAAAGATTGTGGGAGCATGGCACAGCGTGGGAAGAAGTTATGCCTGAGCCATTTAGAAATGAGTGGGAAACTTGGTCCAATGAACTGAAAGAATCTCAGCCCTTCTCACTTCCCAGGTGTGATCTCAAGTTATTATTTGACAAGCCTACAAGCTCATGGCTTCATGTATACGCGGATGCCAGCTCTTGTGCTTACAGTGCCGTCACTTATCTGAGACTTGAAGATCGATGCGGTAACGTGGACGTTGAGCTTCTCTTTTCAATGTGTAGAGTGGCTCCAATCAAACGAATCACGTTACCACGTTTGGAACTGGTAGCCACTGTTCTGGCTTCTAGAGTCCTAAAATTGTTGCAGGAAGCTCTAAAATTGATGCACTGGAAAATGGAGAGCACACATGGACGGACTCAGCTGTAACACTTTGTTGGATACGAAGCTCAGCAAGCAAGTGGAAGCAATTTGTTTCTAACAGAGTCCACGAGATACAATCCAGACCAGTGCCATCACTGTCCGGGAACACAAAACCCAGCCGATGTGCTGATGCGGGTAGTTAAACTTACAGACCTTCAAAATAGCCAGCTCTGGTGGAAAGGACCGGACTGGCTTCGACGTCCGGCATCTAGTTGGCCAAGAATGCCCGACAATCTAGATTCTGGAGCTGTAGACAAACAAGTTGCGTCCGAGTTAAAGACAAGCGTTCTAGTACTATTGAGCGTCACAACAAAACCACTTTTCAAAGTCGACAGAATTAGTTCTTAGTTGCAAACCACAAGAGTCACCGCATGGGTAAAGCGCTTCGTGTACAACTGTCGATCGCCCATGTCTCATAGGGAAGGAGGACTTACAGCTACTGAACTTCAAGAGGCAGAGAACGTCTGGTTCAGGCAAACACAGACAGAAACTTAAGCCAAGGAGAGAGCTCAACTTGAAGTTCGACAAGACCTCGACAAGACGTTGTCAATAAGAGACCTGAATTGCTTCATCGATGAAAAGGGCTTCATGAGGATTACAACTCGCCTTCAGAACGCCGACGTCACGTACAGCGAGATGACGCCTGTGCTCCATGGTGGTGTCGGCGATAGCTTAACTGAGCTTCGCGCCCGGTTCTGGGTGCGCAGGGCGTGACAAGCAGTGAAGTGAGTGCTCCGACAGTGTGTGATTTGCGTGCAATTCCGAATCAAGGCTGTGAGTGCACCGGCAGCCCCACTTCCTGGTGATCGTGTGTGCGCCCTTTTGAAGTTACGGGAGTTGACTTTGCAGGGCCAGTGTTCGTGAAAGACTTCACTGGCATTAAGGTGTACAAAGCGCTGTTCACATGTGCAGTTGTCAGAGCAATTCATCTTGAGTATGTTGTTGGACTTACCGCAAACGCTTTTGTCATGGCATTCAAAAGATTTTGGGCAAGACGGGTAATACTGCGAATAGTGTACTCGGACAACGCTACCACATTTAAGAAAACTGCACGTGAATTAGCTTACATGCACCAGTTGTTGAGGAAAGATGAAGTCAGCCAGTATTGCTCCACCCACAGCATAACGTGGACGTTTATTGCAGAGAACTCCTTGATAGGGTGGCTTTTGTGAGCGGTTAGTTTGTATTGTGAAAGTGTGTCTTCGCAAGTCATTGGGAAAGGCGTCTGTTGACTCACAGCAACTGAGCACTTTGCCAACTGAAACTGTTGTCAATTCCAGACCAATGTCTTACATTTACTCTTCCTCTAGAGAGCCAGAAATCCTAACTCCATCTCAGTTTTTGTTAGGCTTCTGTCAAAACCTAAAACTTCAGAAGAATGGGGAAAAACAAATACTGAGCTGCTCAGTTTGTGGGTCCACAGTCAGCGAATAATGGAACAACGGTGAAAGCCATGGCTTCATGAATATCTTCTCACATGCCGAAGTGTTCACTCAAGTCATTGCTTGCTATCGCCAGCCGGTAGCAAAGGGGTAACCGTTATCATCTCTGCCTATGCCTTCAATCCGTTGTCAGATTGAACGGCGCACCCAACTGCCGCGGCACATCGGGGAGGAGCTTTGAGCCGGTGCTCACTGTCTTGCATGCGTAATCATGCAAACCGCGAATAAACTTTGCAGCGGGATATTTCGGGGCACAGACATGCTAGAAGAATTCTTCCAAGTGGAACTGTGTAGAAACACGACTGCCGCCAACTTTTCAATACAAACATGCCCGCTTGCTGCACTCATTAAAAAGTTCATATTCAATCTTAGTTAATTGGGTGTCTGACAGTGATAATTACTATCTCACTTTGTGTCCCCCTGAATAAAAAACTTTTCTGCAAAGGTGGTTTTCACGTACCTCTGAGTGCTGAATTTTTAAGAAATCCATAAAGCTTAATTTTGAACACCCTGCACATTCTAAAGTATGGTTATTTTCCAACCTCCAAAAGTGCATCCTCATTTATAAAGTTTGCATTTTTATGCTGAATTTTCTAAACGTATTTTCGGAGTGTAGGTATCAAGTAAGGTTGTAATACTATGGAAGCTATGAGGAAGTATGTAGAATTTCAGTATTCCTGGGATCCCACATTGCAAAGGCTGAAAGATGTGTCAAATGTAAATTCTCAATTGTTTCAATAATAACTACGAAGGTTCATGCTTGAACTCAGTGTTTTGTTTTACCTGGTATATAGCATTCTATATTACATGTGAAATAGCATTGTTTCATTTAAGTAGGTTGTGTTGCTTTGGTTGAGGTAGAAGCACTATAAAACGTAGGTAATGGTTAGAGGTAGGCTTGTGCGAATATTCAAACTCGCTTCGAAACAAATTTAAATTCTAGGAAATGAACGAATCGACATATGTTAACCACGTGTAACCCCCAGTAAAGGTGGTTTCACTGCAGTGGAGGTGTGCTGTACAGTGAATACACATTTCCAGGGGAAATCCGCACTGCCGTGAAGCCCCACTTCAAAATTAAATGAACATATATTACCCTCATCACCTCGATTCATCATTTTTTAGGATTAAAAGCTTGTTATACCGGCTTATATGCCCTAAGTATAGTAAATTTTAAAACTTAACATATTTTACAGGTTGTCACTTGCATTCTACCGAAAGTCAAATCCTGCTACTACTCAAAGTTGCTTCCACTTCCCTTTGAACCAAAAAGAATGACATATGCACATGCCTTGTTTCAACTTGAAAAATATTGAGCAGGTTAGTTTGGTCATGACAAATGTGCTCATTTTTCTTTATAATATGTGATATATACTATTTGAATTTGCTTTGAAATTATTCGACCAAATCACTATTCGCTTCGAATTTGCTTTGGGCCTAAAATTTACTATTCGCACAAGCCTAGTTATAGGTGTTGTGAACTCATTTGAGGCAAACATTTTTAAAACTTAGGCGGCTAGTTAGCACCTGCCTGCTTGATTCCGTTTGCATTCCTGGAGTAACAATTGTTTGCAGCCGTCTCTGTGAGGCATTCCCAAACTTTTCTGCAAAGCCCAGGAGAGCAGTACTATACACATCTCAATTTCTTTTTGAGCATTGAAATTATCCCTTGTGGACTTCCCTATCCTACATGTTATCCACAGCAGCAGCGCTAGTGATCACTTGTCTTTTCTGCTAGAACTAAGTGTTGTCTGTATACTTTTTTTTTCATAATATCTGTTGTCGTGGTTACTCCTAGGTAGTCTACATCTAGTTTACTGTGGGTGTCTGTCTCTGTAGGTACAAACACAAAAAGTCACGCAGTGCTTGTAAGTTTGTAAATAAAAGTATAGAAAGCTGGGCGAGTGCATTTTGGGAAGAATTCAGTGCACACACAACAGACAAAGAGGATCGAAGAAAGGAGACAAACGAGCGTGAACTCACAACTCAGTTTATTGGTGAAAAAGAAGTACACACATATGTATATATAAGCCCAGGTTACCTTATAGGTTGAATGTTGTAGGTTTTGCAATGCCTGGAAACCTTGGAATAGCTCCTCTAGACCGATCCTTGCTGGCCTATAACTGTGCAGGTATGAGTGCAACTGCACTGACACGGGCTTTGAAGGGGCACACTGTGAGCGGAACATTGATGACTGCTACCCGGGTGCCTGCCAGCATGGCGGCACGTGCGAAGACCGTGTGCGTGGTTTCCATTGCCACTGCCATGAGGCCTATGAGGGCAGTTCCTGTGAAATTGACATACCGGACTGTGACCCCCCAAGGCCGTCGACGCCACCCTGCGAGAACGGGGCTGCCTGTCTCGAGCGCTCCAATACGAGTCTCTACCGAGAAAACTATCTGGGGCTCTTCCCGAGCTTCAGCTATGCTACGGCTGCCGGATACGTGTGCCTCTGCCCACCCGGATTCAATGGGACGAGATGCGAAAACAACATCGATGACTGTCCGGGCCACAACTGCAGCGTCTATGGCCACTGTGTCGACCTGGTGAATGCATATCGCTGCGAGTGTCAGGCCGGTTATGAAGGCGTGGACTGTGCAACTGAGGTGGGTGCTGTCACTTTTCTCCTTTAGCTGTTCGATACGTCCTGCAGTAGGTGTGTGGTGTGAGTGACGACTTCTTTATTGTTGCCTTTTTTTCTGGGGGGGAAAAATTGACTAAAGGTGCATATTGGAATACAGGCCAAAACTGCCAACAAGCCTGCCCTGACTTAGAATATTCTGCATTTCGTGATGGTAAAAGCGTTACTACAATGGAGACTTCTTGCTAAGTCTCTGTTTTAGTAGTGCTTTTCTCATCATGAATTTATACCAACATGCCCCAATGAAAGCTGTTACATATTATGCGCTTTTAAGCATGTGAAACTGCGCTGTGCAGGCAGCACATTCAGCGCATGTGGCGCCTGCGTTTCAGAGTAGATATGGTGCACGTCATAATTAAAGAAAAGCAGATGCATGCATTGCATATGCAGGGTATGCTATGTAACTAACCTACTTCCTGTACAAATTTCAATACAGTACTAACTAGTTATTATTAAGGAATAATAAAGCGTGAGCATCAATTACACACCATCATGCTAGGCCTGACAGAGTAGCTCTGCCATAGCAGGGTCTACATAGCAAAGCATATTGGTCTATTCAAATGGCGGGCTATACTGTTAAAGAAGCAAACTGATTGGTAGCTGCCACATGCACATGTCATAGGTGGTGTTGCTGACATATAGAGGAATAGAAATTTCGCTCTGACTTTTGTGCATCGGCTGATTGCAAATTGTGAACGAAAGTAATCTTCATCCTTGTGTTTTATATTCTTCAAACTAGCTCTGCTCTATGTCTCAACCTGCTGAGGATGACACTTCATGCACGTCCTTTTTTTTTTCTTGTTTCTTGTGTTTTTTGTGGCACTGCTTTTCACAATGCAATCATACCAACTTGCCAGCTTAATGTGCTTTATAACAAATGATCAAACTTGTAGTTGCTGAGCTTAGGTCAGAATGTGAGTGTCTTATTTGCTTGATGTTGTTCTGTTTTTTTAATTCAGGTGAATGAATGCGAGGCGTACCAACCGTGCCGCAATGGTGCCACCTGCCATGACAAGGTTGCCGACTATGAATGCACATGTGCTGATGGGTATGGTGACAAGAACTGCTCAACACTTCTGCTTGGCTGCCGAAAAGCACCGTGTCTGAATGATGCCCGCTGTGAGCCACTATTGACAGATGACAGGCAGCACTCGTACCGCTGCCATTGCCTGCCGGGATTTGCTGGCAACACCTGCCAGACAGTTACAACTGCGTCACTGAACAATGAATCTACCTGGGACCTCAATGTTGAGCGACAGCGTGAAGGGCCACTGGACCATCACAAGTTGAGGATGCAATTCCGAACAACCCTTCCAGCGGGCCTGTTAGCACGCGTGGCCATGGACAAAAGTCGCGTGCTGTTGGTTACCCTGTCGGAAGGCCACATACTTGTAAAGTCTGCAGATGACTCGTTGTCTGTCACTGTCGGCAAAGGGCTGAACAATGCTGAATGGAATGAATTGAATCTGGAAATGTCATTGGGATCGATATTCTTGTCCCTGACCGAAGGCCCTAATGCAACAGCTTCGTTGCCCGGCTATGATCCAGCGACGCCACTGGTTTCAGTTGTCCTTGGAAGTGGACAGTCTCACCGAGATACCTTGAACGGCATTGCAAGTTTGCAGAAACAGAGCAGAAGCAGCTTCGTGGGATGCTTAAGAGAAGTGTGGCTTGATGGAGCGTTGCAGTTGCCACGGGACCAGGTTGGGATGTCTGAAGGTTGTCCACGTGAGGAGCAGTGCGTTGTAGACACATGCAGTGGCCAGGGCAACTGTGTGGATCTCTGGAACCAGCATGAGTGCCACTGCCGGCGACCCTACTATGGCGAGCGATGCGACAACAGTACGTGCAACTCTTCTTAACTTTGTATTGTTCTCCTAATACTAGCTGTTTTTCCTCAGTAACGCTATGCAGGAAAGTTAGAGGAATGTTGTCTTGTGCTAGCTTGGTCACTGTGTTCAGTTGCTGTGATAATGTGGCTTGAAGTTAATGTTTCTGCACTTCCTCATTGGCCATTCTGTGTGGCTACTGAACCCAGAGGGGACGAATGCAAAAAAAGAAAGGTTGCTAGGAACGTGGCGGTGACAGTGATGGCT